>NC_056735.1:904453659-904543659 GCF_019279795.1 Protopterus annectens
ATGTTGCTATGGAGTTTTGGGATTCACTTTAACTGTCAATATTGCCCTCCCTCATTGAAGGTGGCTTACCATTGTAAGAATTGTAAAAACTGGAAGAACTGTAAATGAATGTCTTTATCTTTTAATTACTGATTGCTGAACAAGTTGCAAATATCTCACTTTCTCCTTTATGTGCCAAATCTTCTTGTACCCTTCAGAATAAAAATCTGTATGCACTTAAGTCTGATAATGGAGGTTTATTATTTAGCAGCAGCATAAAGTAGTGGTAGATGTCAACAATATCTGAATTAAGTCTTACTGTCTCAAATAAAGTGCTAACAAACTGAAATAGACTGAATTATACTGTCAGTAGCTTTTGTACTCATACAGTCCATAGCTTCTGTACTCAGAATTATTCCTTTCCTCCTGAATTTCAGAATTAATACTGCTTTCTGTATTTGGTGGGATTCTGGACATTTAACCTGATTTCTGTATCCAGACTAAACTTACTGTACTGGCTTCCTGTACCTCAGTCCCAAACTTCTGTATTTAATCTCCTGAATATCAATAACAAACTGGGCTGCACTACACTAACTGACTTCTGTCTAGAAATATATCTCATAATAATACCAAACCCTGAAAATGTCCTACAAATTCTACATGACACATATCCTTAACCTTGCTTCCCAAGCCTAGTATTATCTAAACAAGATTTTTTTGTAGTCAATGTACTGCAGATTTTGTTAGCACATTTTTTTCTTTTTCAGTATTTTACACTGAAGGTTATTTCTCTGAGCTAATTTGTATCCTTCACTGAAACATTCATTTTTATTGAAACTGCATGTATTTTACACTGAAGGTTATTTCTCTGAGCTAATTTGTATCCTTCACTGAAACATTCATTTTTATTGAAACTGCATGTAAAATGTGAAATACAAAATTAAGATACAGGCCTGCTTTACTATGACTGCATTTCTAGGCCTATGCAAAGAGAATGCTGTATTTAAGTCTTACAAACTACATTTAAGTGAATCATTATCTTATAGTAAATAACATAAATTGCAAAGTGAGACAGATAGGGAATCTACATCCTATACAAATATACCAGGTGAATGTGCTGAAGCCCTTGGAGATATTTACAAACCACTATGGTAAGTTTATCTGCTGAAGTATGAGACCTAATCAGGAAGTGAGACCACTATCTATACCACAAGTCATGTTGGAAAATACACTCCCCGGGATTCATGAAGCTTGCGCCAGGCGCAGGCGTAGCGTAGGTGGCATAACGCCAAACATGGCCACTGAGCGATTCAGGTACGATCCAATTCCACATGCACTACCGGCGTATGCCAGATCTGTGCAGCCCTCAGCTTAGGTATGCTAATCACCCCATGCACAGTGCGCACCATGCAAATGAAGGTACATAGCGATTCATGAAGTGGTGCAGGCGTAGCATAAGCCCACAGAAATGTAAACCAAAAAACACGGTTTACATTTTTCCAAACAGAACATCAGAGCTATGAAAGCGGACCAGACTCATGTATTACAAAGTTAACATATGCCAATGGCTAAATATATAGCCAATGGCATAAAAAAAGATGGACAACACCTAAAAAACAACATTTAATGTCATGTCCACAGTAACGCAAAGTAGAACCGCAGGGCATGTGTGCACAAATGGGAACACAAAGAAAATATATACAAATGTCATAAAATTGCAATGTAATACAAATCATGATGTCACCATAATACTCAGTGGTATGCATGGTACACCACAACCAAGCTGCAAGGGTTGCTAAGGGTCTGTGACAGTGTTCGGCGTGGTAACTAGGAATTAGTAGTCAATGCCATGCAAATTAGGCAGGTAACAGTGAATTGCAAACGTCCCGCCAGACTAAGGATGTACCATACGGCGCAGCGCTACAACACTGAGGAGTGGCTTAGAGGTATACATGACATCAGCAGTGGGGTGTGCCACCATAGCTGTAAGCACATTGGAGCAATGCAAATCCAGTCTGGCCGTTGCTAAGCAAAGCTGCAGGACAGGAGTGGGGAGGTAGGTATAGCATAATTTAGCTGACAGCACATATGGTGCCCAAAAGCACGTGTGTATGGGGATGAAAACGTGCCTGAAACCCGGTAAGCGGACGCACAAGCCACTCACCATAGCTCAAACAGGAAGGTCAGGGGAAGAAAATAAGGAAATGCCACAGTAGGGTAATTGGAGTACAACTGAGCAATTGACACCTATTACCTCACAGAGGGCAATCGACGGCAGCTGACAAGTCTGCTCATGAAAACCTGCAAAACAGGATAGGGGAGGTGTTGGATTGCAAAGAAAAGAGAACTGTCATAGCAGAGCAAAGCAAACCTGCAGTAGACCAGCCATAGAACACATTATGCAAGATAAGCCAGGTGTAGGAAAGCACAAATGAAAGCAGGCTGCTGGATGCATGCCAGAAAATGGGAGGTGAAAAGTGAAGAAATGTAAAGGGAAGGGCAAGAGGTAATCCACGGCTGCCAAATGTAATTCAACACCAAAGGCACCACAATAGTAGTTCCTGTCGTAAAACACATAAGATACCCTGTAGCTATGATCGTACATACACACCCTATGACATCATCGGTGTTCACAGCACAATAGTATAAAGCGTGAAAGCACCCCACACACACCTGTGTATTCCCAAACACTGCACCATAGATGTAAACATACGGGGAACTTTTACAATGTACATGTTGGGAGCTGCCATAGCTGTGATTCATCACCATGTGTTAGAGACTGACGGTGTTGTGGAGGATGATGCTAACAACCACCGCAGGCCCCGGAGGAGGAGAAGAGTGTTCAGACCAAGAGTAACCTGCCAGGGGCTACATGATCTGGAGATAGTAGAGCATTACAGGGTGGACAGGGACATCTTACAGCAAATAGTTGAGCTGTGCTGGCCACGCCTGAGATCCAGAAACAACAGAGGGGAACCCATCCTAGTGGACACGAAGGTATGTGTAAGCTTGCAAATACTAGCCACAGGTACCTTTCAAAGGCCAACTGGAGATATAATGGGGATCTCACAGGCATCAGCATCCAGGGTACTACACCAGTTCCTGGATGCCATGTTACCACATGCCAATGAGCATATATACTTCCCCCGAACTCAGGAGGAGTTGGCCATCAATATGCATTTCTTCCACCATGTGGCACACTACCCGGAGGTACTGGGTGCGATAGACTGCACGCACATACATATCAAGTCACCACCCAGTGAGCATGGTAGGCGCTACATAAACCGCAAGGGATACCACTCCATCAACTGCCAGGTCATGTGCAATGCCCGGGGCATTATCATGGATGTGTGTGCTGGCAGCCCTGGAAGCTACCATGACTGCCACATCTGGCATGCCTCACAGCTGTATCAGGTATTTGTCAGGGGGGACATCCCACATGGCCACCTTGTGGGGAATGCTGGCTATGCACTGGAGCTGTGGATGATGACTCATATCAGAAATGCACACACACCCATGCAAGAACGCCATAATGAGACACACGCACAAACCAGAATCATCATAGAACATGTGTTCCGGATGCTGAAATCACGGTTCCGTTGCTTGGACATATCTGGTGGAGCCTTGCAGTACTCTCCAGGCACGTGTGCCCACATCCTCATAGTATGTGCCATGCTACATAATATGATGCTGTGGAAACAGCTGCAGCAGGGACAAAATGGTGAAGACCCACACAGCCCACCACAATTGCCAAGGCCATCACAGGCACAGAGGGATTCAGACCATGAACACCCTGCGCCAGCCCCAGTAAGCAGACGGAGGTGTGCCCAATATGCCTATGCCTTGGCAAAGAGGGAATGTATAGCACATACTCTCACAGTGTAGGCCCCTACAGACTGACTCACCTCTCCACCTGCTCACACAGTAAAATGGATGGCACACACACACATGACCACCTGTAAATTGTAATGTATAGGTGGCTTACTCTGTGAATCCTACATAGGCAGCCCTCAACCATTGTACACACAACAGCTATTGGAACAAGGAATGTCAACACCTGAACAGTACACGCACCTATCAGCATATGTTGGTACTGTGTGTAAGTTCCTAGGTACATCAGTAGGTACACGCCCGATTGTCAGAGGCCATTCATCAGTCAAGGCAAACTGTGTCTGTTGTTGCCACCACATCGAGTAACCAACTGTCGCTCAGTGGAGCAGAGCCAATTGCGGGATCCATGTGTGTAATCACTGTTCCCCACACACTCTGCATGGATTCCCTGGTGCATTAATGAGGTGCTCCATATAATGTAATCATGGATGTGGTGGTGAAGCATGGGGTGTACCCATGACAGGTATCTGTTACCCCAGCATGCTCCACCTACGGTTGTGTGAAGGTGTAGCACATTATAGTGTGTGGCTCACTGTGACATACATACCCAGTGCTGGAGCACATTCATTAAACATCACTTGGACATACCATTAATAGGTCTCATCCATATGTAAACTAACTGAGTTACCCATTTGATCACAGTATGGAGTAACAGCTGTAGTACAGTCCACATACAAAACGCCATAACACATGTACAAATCCCAGATGCCCAAGTGGTAAATGCAGTGACTGTCGTGCATGTTCCCGGTCCCACATCCTGCAAAGGATGTAACGTAATCCCGAAGGCACCAATAATGCATGTTGGATGCAGGTCATCAGATCATGCTTAGCACATGTTAGTGGGAATATGTGTTTCCCAGTGCTGGTAAGCATTGTTTAAATATGACTATATGAATATGCGCGAAACAGGGCTAAGCTTCTCTGAATATCGCGCAGATCACGGTCAATGATGTCCAGAACAGGTGAAACCAGCATTATTTCCCCCTGTACTAATAGTGCCTGCTCTGAAGGGTAAAATGACCACTGCCAGGAGTAGAACACGCAATCATGTACACAATCACCTAACACTAAGCTACCCAAGATGTACCAATGGCAGGTGTGTAATGTGACAGGTTCAAACACAAACATGCGGAGTCCAGGTAACAGTATACACCATGTACACAATGAAAGGTGTATTCTGCCTGTCACTCTCTGTCATATATATATATATATATATATATATATATATATATATATATATATATATATATATATATATATACATACACATAATAGAGATAGAAAGGGTGATAGAGAGATATATGTTGATATATATGGATTCACCTATATCTGCAAATATGTAGATAGGTCAACAACATGTACACAACCATGGAGGTACAAAAATAGGATACTGCCAACTATGGAATGTGTCACATACCGACACGCATAATCACGAGGCTGAAAGACTGAAAGAATACAGTACCGGAACACTAGAACCACGAGTAATATTATCACGATATTAAGGGACATTTAGTTATTACTGCCGGTGTTGCAGTCCATGTAGGTACTGTGCTCAACTGTGTTTGTGATTGCCATAGTCTGTGTATGTGTGTGTTCAGGGTGCCGTGTGCATTTCCGTTGGACTGTAATATGTGTGTGTGTGTGTGTGTGTGTGTGTGTGTGTGTGTGTGTGTGTGTGTGTGTGTGTGTGTGTGTGTGTTTGCATTGAGTGTCTGTTAGTGCTAACTCAGAGGTAGATCGTTATGGTAGGTGTGGGTATAGCTGGCCGTAGGCATACGGTTACCACCTGTCCCACTTTAAGAGGGACAACCCCTCCCTGGGTAGTTGTGTCCTGACAAAAAATATTAAAAAGGGCAAATGTCCCATATATTATGTAATAGTTGCATTAAATAGTTATGCCTGTATCTAAAAAATGTAAATGTTACATGAAACATGATAAGTAGCTAAAGTGCTACAAGAATAAGTATGTTTTCAGGATAAAAGTATGTGCTATCCTGTGTACTGACCGTGGGTATGTGTCGGCCTGTAAACACCGATGTGTGTCCTGCAAATGTCCCACTATGACCATTTGAAAAGGTGGCAACCCATGCCAAAGATGTTCAGTCACCAACACAACTGCAATGAGTGCAAATATCTGTGACAGAAATACACGGGACAGCTGTCATTTAGTAACATTCCTTTACATATCACTGTATTTCCAGAGGTATGGAAGTATCAACCTCACCTGTATACTATATAGAAACCAATTAACAATGCTCCAATGTATAAGCCCGTAGCAACCATAGTTTCAGTCTACTAACTGATAGGTCTTCAATTAGGGAAGGAGCCCACACACATATATGGAATAAGTAGAAATGCAGTCCCCAGAAACCTGTATATGCTATATACACCCACCTACATCTCCCACACACACGAAACAATAGCAATACAGACTGTAATAACATCACAAACATCCACTCACTCAATTACATCTGCAGAAGAGTTAGCATACCTTGTGAGAGACACATTTGTAAAGGCACAATGTGAAATCGGAGCTGTTGTATAATGGAACAGACAGCGATGTTACAGGTTTTGTTTGCAATAGTCCCTTATCAGACGGTTGAGATGACAGGTACACTCACATGTAGAACCACATACTCTAGCCGTCACACACAATCCACGGGGGACATGAATCCAAAATATCTGTGTCTCTACAAATAGCATTTGCAATTCCACACAACAAAACACATACAGGTCGTCTCCCCGAAGGTAGGGCAAAAGGGCAACGCCCAAGTGGAGAATTCAATTATACCCCACTATTGCCATGTAATCGGTGAATGGAGTAGCTGCACAGCTGATGTGCATGTAATAATTTACTCAGGAACACCAATTGGCGGCAGGAAACCACATGTTACAGGTATCGACATAAATAAGGATGACTTGCCAGGCATTCAAACCGTATGCTCATACCATTGAACCATTTAAACAGTAAAGGTGTAAGAGAGATATTTATGAAAGTTCGGAACGCTAACAAGGTATGTAGAACACTCAGTATGTTAGTGCATGTCTAGCCTGCTGTATTTCCCATTCACGGGGAAGGTTATGCTTGAACAGTTTTGGATGGACTCTGCTTCATATGAATGGAGAGCCTGTTCCAGAGCATGGGGATCCGAACACATATCTGTCTCACCAGCATGTCTTATCTAAGTCACAAGAAAATTTTAAATCCTTGGCTCTAGGGGCCCATCCCTTTGAAAATATGCCTAAGGTCCATCAGAGCTGGATCTGAGGGCCTTGTATGCCAGGCATAGATCACCTGTCAGTAACCTGTTAAGTGACAGAGTACAGAGATAAAGTTATCTGCTACTTTACTATAAAGTAAAGTCCTGAAGGAACCCCGCTATTCTGTAAAATACTTTAGTTTATCTAGACATAAAACTATAGATTTACAATGTTGCTATGGAGTTTTGGGATTCACTTTAACTGTCAATATTGCCCTCCCTCATTGAAGGTGGCTTACCATTGTAAAATTGTAAAACTGGAAGAATTTAAATGAATGTCTTTATCTTTTAATTACTGATTGCTGAACAAGTTGCAAATATCTCATTTTTTCCTTTATTTTAAAAAATCTTCTTGTATTCAGAATAAAATCTGTATGCACTTAAGTCTGATAATGGAGGTTTATTATTTGCAGCAGCAAAAAGTAGTGGTAGATGTCAAATATCTGAATTAAGTCTTACTGTCTCAAATAAATGCTAACAAACTGAAATAGACTGAATTATACTGTCAGTAGCTTTGTATCATACAGTCCATAGCTTCTGTACTCAAATTATTCCTTTCCTCCTGAATTTCAGAATTAATCCCTTTTTTATTTGGTGGGATTCTGGACATTTAACCTGATTTCTGTATCCAGACTAAACTTACTGTACTGGCCCTTACCTCAGTAAACTTCTGTATTTAATCTCCTGAATATCAATAACAAACTGGGCTACTACACTAACTTTCTGTCTAAAAATATATCTCATAATAATCCCAAAACCCTGAAAATGTCCTACAAATTCAAAGACACATATCCTTAACCTTGCTTCCCAAGCCTAGTTTTTCTAAACAAGTTTTTTTTGTAGTCAATGTACTGCAGATTTTGTTACTTTTTTTTTCAGTATTTTACACTGAAGGTTATTTCTCTGAGCTAATTTGTATCCTTCACTAAAAATTCTTTTTTTATTGAAATTTATGTATTTTACACTGAAGGTTATTTCTCTAGCTAATTTGTATCCTTCACTAAAACATTCATTTTTATTGAAACTGCTTTAAAATGAAATAAAAAATTAAGATACACCTGCTTTACTATGACTGCATTTCTAGGCCTATGCATAGAAATCTGTTTTTAAAGTCTTACAAACTACATTTAAGTGAATCATTATCTTATAGTAAATCAAAAAATTGCAAAGTCAGACAGATGGGAATCTACATCCTATACAAATATACCAGGTGAATGTGCTGAAGCCCTTGGAGATATTTACAAACCACTATGGTAAGTTTATCTGCTGAAAAACCTAATCAGGAAGTGAGACCACTATCAAACCACAAGTCATGTTGGAAAATACACTCCCGGGATTCATGAAGCTTGGCCAGGGGTGGGTGGGCATAACCCCAAAACATGGCCCGAGCGATTCAGGGGGACCCAATTCCACATGCACTACCGGATGCCAGATCTGTGCAGCCCGGCTTAGGTATGCTAATCACCCCATGCACAGTGCCCCATGCAAATGAAGGTACATAGCGATTCATGAAGTGGTGCAGGCGTAATAACCCCCAAAATGAAAACCCAAAAAAACACGGTTTACTTTTTTCCAAACAGAACATCGGAGCTATGAAAGCGGACCAGACTCATGTATTACAAAGTTAACATATGCCAATGGCTAAATATACAGCCAATGGCAAAAAAAAGATGCACAACACCTAAAAACAACATTTAATGTCATGTCCACAGTAACGCAAAGTACAACCGCAGGGCATGTGGGGCAAAATGGGAACACAAAGAAAATATATACAAATGTCAAAAAATTTAATGTAATACAAATCATGATTTCACCATAATACTCAATGGTATGCATGGTACACCACAACCAAGCTGCAAGGGTTGCTAAGGGTCTGTGACAGTGTTTGGTAACTATTTAGTAGTCAATGCCATGCAAATGAGGCAGGTAATAGTAAATTTGCAAACGTCCCCCGGACTAAGGATGTACCATGGCGGCGCTAAAACCTGAGGGTGGTTTAGAGGTATACATGACATCAGCAGGGGGGTGTGCCCCCTAGCTGTAAGCACTTTGGGAGCAATGCAAACCCGGCCGGGCCCTTTGCTAAGCAAAGCTGCAGGACGGGGGTGGGGAGGTAGGTATAGCATGTTTAGCTGAGAGCACATATGGTGCCCAAAAGCCGTGTATGGGGATGAAAACGTCCCCCAAAACCCGGAAAGCAGATGAAAACCCCCCACCATAGCTCAAACAGGAAGGTCGGGGGAAAAAAATAAGGAAATGCGAGTAGGGTAATTGGAGTACAACTGAGCAATTAACACCTATTAACTCACAGAGGGGAGGGCCCTGACAAGTCTGCTCACAGAAACCTGCAAAACAGGATGGGGGAGGTGTCGGATTGCAAAGAAAGAGAACTGTCATAGCAGAGCAAAGCAAACCTGCAGTAAAAGCCATAGAACACATTATGCAAGATAAGCCAGGTTAGGAAAGTACAAATGAAAGCAGGCTGCTGGATGCATGCCAGAAAAGGGGGAGGTGAAAATGAAGAAATGTAAAGGGAAGGGCAAGAGGTAATCCACGGGCAGCCAAATGTAATTCAACACCAAAGGCACCACAATAGTAGTTCCGGAGGTAAAACACATAAGATACCCTGTACACGTACATACACACCCTATGACATCATCGGTGTTCACAGCACAATAGTAAAAAGGGTTGAAAGCCCCCACCCCCCTGTGTATTCCCAAACACTGCACCATGGGTGTAAACTTTGGGGAACTTTTACAATGTACATGTTGGGAGCTGCCATAGCTGTGATTCATCACCATGTGTTAGAGACTAAAGGTGTTGTGGAGGATGATGCCGACAACCCCCGGAGCCCCCGGAGGAGGAGAAGAGTGTTCAGACCAAGGGTAACCTACCAGGGGCTACATGATCTGGAGATAGTAGAGCGTTACAGGGTGGACAGGGACATCTTACAGCAAATAGTTGAGCTGTCCCCGGCCACCCTGAGATCCAGAAACAACAGAGGGAACCCACCCCAGTGGAAGGGTATGTGTAAGGATGGGAATACTAGCCACAGGTACCTTTCAAAGGCCATGTGGAGATATAATGGGGATCTCACAGGCATCAGCATCCAGGGTACTACACCAGTTCCTGGATGCCATGTTACCACATGCCAATGAGCATATATATTTCCCCCGAACTCAGGAGGAGTTGGCCAGCAATATGCATCTCTTCCACCATGTGGCACACTACCCGGAGGTACTGGGTGCAATAGACTGCACGAAATACATATCAAGTCACCACCCGGTGAGCATGGTGGGCTACATAAATCGCAAGGGATACCACTCCATCAACTGCCAGGTCATGTGCAATGCCCAGGGCATTATCATGGATGTGTGTGCTGGCAGCCCAGGAAGCTACTATGACTGCCACATCTGGCATGCCTCACAGCTGTATCAGGTATTTGTCAGGGGGACATCCCACATTGTCACCTTGTGGGCGATGGTGGCTATGCACTGGAGCCGTGGATGATGACTCCCATCAGAAATGCACACACACCCATGCAAGAACCCATAATGGGGCCCCGCACAAACCAGAATCATCATAGAGCTGTGTTGGGATGCTGAAATCACCCATTGCTTGGACATATCTGGTGGAGCCTTGCAGTCTCCCGGGCCCGTGTGCCCACATCTTCATAGTATGTGCCATGCTACATAATATGATCCTGGGAAACAGCTGCAGCAGGGACAAAATGGTGAAGGCCCTCACAGCCCCCCACAAATTGCCAAGGCCATCACAGGCACAGAGGGATTCAGACCAGAACCCCCTGTGCCAGCCCCAGTAGGCAGAGGGGCATGCCCAATATGCCTATGCCTTGGCAAAGAGGGAACATATAGCACATACTCTGACAGTGTAGGCCCCAAAGGACTGACACACCTCTCCACCTGCACACACAGTAAAATGGATGGCACACACGACCACCTGTAAATTGTAATGTATAGGTGGCCTGTGTGAATCCTACATAGGCAGCCCTCAACCATTGTACACACAACAGCTATTGGAACAAGGAATGTCAACACCTGAACAGTACACCCCCTATCAGCATATGTTGGTACTGTTTTATAGGTTCCTAGGTACATCGGTAGGTCCCGCCCGATTGTCAGAGGCCATTCATAAATCAAGGAAAACGTGTCTGCCCCCCACATCGAGTAACCAACTGTCGCTCAGTGGAGCAGAGCCAATTGCGGGATCCATGTGTGTAATCACTGTTCCCCACCCTCTGCATGGTTTCCCCTGGTGCGTTAATGGGGGGCTCCATATAATCTAATGCTGCATGTAGTGGCAAATCATGCGGTGTACCCATGTCAGGTATCTGTCACCCCGGCATGCTCCACCTAGGTTGTGTGAAGGTGTAGCACATTATAGTGTGTGGCTCACTGTGACATACCCCAATGCTGGAGCACATCCATTAAACATCACTTGGACATACCATTAATAGGTCTCATCCATATGTAAACTAACTGAGTTACCCATTTGATCCAGTATGGAGTAACAGCCGTAGTACAGTCCACATACAAAACCATAAAAATGTACAAATCCCAGATGCCCAAGTGGAAAATGCAGTGACTGTGGCATTTTCCCCGGTTTCCCATCCTGAAAGGGGATGTAACGTAACCCAAGGCCCCAATAATGCATGTTGGATGCAGGTCATCAGATCATGTTTAGCACATGTTAGTGGGAATATCTTGCCCAGTGCTGGTAAGCTTTGTTTAAATATGACTATAGGGATATGGGCAGAACAGGGCTAAGCTTCTCTGAATATCGCGCAGATGACGGTCAATGATGTCCAGAACAGGTGAAACTAGCATTATTCCCCCCTGTACTAATAGTGCCTGCTCTGAAGGGTAAAATGACCACTGCCAGGAGTAGAACACGCAATCATGTACACAATCACTTAACACTAAGCTACCCAAGATGTACCAATGGCAGGTGTGAAATTTGTGACAGGTTCAAACACAAAATGGGAGTCCAGGAAACAGTATACCCCGACATGTACACAATGAAAGGTGTATTCTGCCTGTCACTCTCTCTGTCATATATATATATATATATATATATATATATATATATATATATAAAATACATAACAGAGATAGAAAGGGTGATAGAGATATATGTTGATATATACATTCACCTAATCTGCAAATATTAGATAGGTCAACAACATGTACACAACCATGGAGGTACAAATAAATAGGATACTGCCAACTATGGAATGTGTCACATACCGACATGCATAATCAGGCTGAAAGACGAAAGAAACAGTCCCGGAACACTAAAACCCCGCAGTAATATTACCCGATATTAAGGGACATTTATTTAAACTCCCGGTGTTGCGGTCCATGTAGGTACTGTGTTCAACTGTGTTTGTGATTGCCTGTTGTGTATGTGTGTTTAGGGTGCCGTGTGTTTCCTTTGGACTGTAATGTGTGTGTGTGTGTGTGTGTGTGTGTGTGTGTGTTGTGTGTGTGTTTGGGGTTTGGTGTTGTTTAAGTGCTAACTCGGGGAATCTTACGGTAGGTGGGGTTTAAAGCTGGCCATAGGCATACGGTTACCACCTGTCCCCCCTTTAAAGAGGGACAGCCCCCCTGGGCAGTTGTGTCCTGAAAAAAAATTTTAAAAAAGGGCAAATGTCCCATATATTTTTTGTAATAGTTGCATTAAATAGTTATGCCTGTATCAAAAAAATGTAAATGTTACAAAAACATGATAAAGCTAAAGTGCTACAAGAATAAGTATGTTTTTCAGGATAAAAGTATGTGCTATCCTGTGTACTGACCTGGGTATGTTTTGGCCTGTAAACACCGATGTGTGTCCTGCAAATGTCCACTATGGCCATTTGAAAAGGTGGCAACCCATGCCAAAGAGGTTCAGTCCCCAAACAAACCAATGAGTGCAAATATCTGTGACAGAAATACAGGACAGCTGTCATTTAGTAACATTCCTTTACATACCCTGTATTTCCAGAGGTATGGAAGTATCAACCTCACCTGCATACTATATAGAAACCAATTAACAATGGCTCAATGTATAAGCCCGTAAAACCATAGTTTCAGTCTACTAACTGATAGGTCTTCAATTGGGGAAGGACCCCACACACATATATGGAATATGTAGAAATGCAGTCCCCACAAACCTGTATATGTTTGTACACCCACCTACATCCCCCCGAAACAATAGCAATACAGACTGTAATAACATCACAAACATCCACTCACTCAATTACATCTGCAAAAGGGTTTAAACATACCTTGTGAGAGACACATTTGAAAAAGGCCCAAAATGTGAAATGCTGTTGTATAATGGAACAGACAGCGATGTTACAGGTTTTGTTTGCAATAGCCCCTTATCAGAGGTTGAGATGACAGGTACACTCACATGTAGAACCACATACTCTAGCCATCACACAAATCCACGGGGACATGAATCCAAAATACCCGTGTCTCTACAAATAGCAGTTGAAATTTCCCACACAACAAAACACATACATCTCCCCGAAGGTAGGGAAAAAGGGCAAGGTGGAGAATTCAATTATACCCCACTGTTGCCATAATTGGTGAATGGAGTAGCTGCACAGCTGATGTGCATGTAATAATTTACTCAGGAACCCCAAATTTGGGCCCAGGAAACCACATGTTACAGGTATCGACGTATAAAGGATGACTTGCCAGACATTCAAACCGTATGCTCATACCATAAAACCCCGTTTAAACAGTAAAGGTGTAAGAGAGATATTTATGGGTTCAAACCCTAACAAGGTATGTAGAACACTCAGTATGTTAGTGTATGTATAGCCTGTTTTGTATTAATTAAAAGTGTCGCAATGCATAAAGTGGGAAAAGGTATTATGTAGTGATGTCTTGCTGAGCATAGTAACTTGTGTTTTGTCCTGCGGGGCCACAAGGTAAACATCACAGACACCACAAGGGATGCTACATGAGGGCTTTAAACAGAACAATTCCACACCCCCGGGTCAGTGGTAGGGTATGTCCAACAAGTCGTGCCATAGCAGGGGATAGTATATGTTGATATACTGTCACAGTAGGCATTTTATGGGCATATAAACAATAACATGCCTAAGGTGGTCCTGCTGTGCAAGTATGCTTTGCATTATGGGATAATATGTAAAATATGTGTAATGTACATTTTGTAGGTAGATATGTCAGATATTCTACACAGCATAACAGTTATATCATGCAAACAAAGGTATGTCTATTGGCATGTACAATACACAATAACAGGATACATATGGCTTGTAGTCAGGGACACCCTGACAGCATGATAGCTAATTGAAATGGAAGAGCTACTCAATTATCCATGCACAAAGGACGTGTAATAGCTTCACAGGTTCATAGTGAGGTACTATGCTGTCTGGCAAGTCATTGTAACCCCAACTACAGTTTTTTACACCAGGGCACCTCTCTAGGGTAGTGTCCTGTTTGTGAACAGCAGAGCCATGTGTTACCTGCCCCTTTGCACAGTACAGCCACTGCAGTGATCCCTGGCTTTGTGTGTCTCCCATCCACCAAGTGAGGTACCCATAAAACAGTGCTACTGAGTGTCCCTGCGTGATGTACATAGGAATCATGTTCCAAAGCATGGTGAGTGTCTGGTTTGGGAATGTAACCCTCAAGCAAATCCCACTCATTTTTTTGGTGCACATATCCATGAGCATGTTGCTCTCAGTGGCTTTGCTTATGCCCTTATGTGGAGTATATCCATGAATATTGTTGGGACATGGGCCCTGTATGTTCAGCAGAGGTCCCCCCTGAGTATGCAGTATGCAAATGGGTACAGTCGTGGTGTCCGTAGTCTGCATACATCAACCAAAGTCAATAATCCTCATGGTGTGTTAATGTTGTGGTATGTAAACCCCTTGCTGTTCTGTAAGGTACACCCCTAAAGGGGTGTTGTACCCTTGAATGTGTTAAAAGGAGTTTAGAGGTACAATGGGTGCCTTTGTTCCAGCTCCCCAAACCCCAGATAAGGGTGGCCATGTAGAAGGATATCCATGCCACATTGGCAATATGGTTATAAAAGGGGTGGGTGCTCCCGTGTGTACTAAGATCCCGTATAATGTCAATGTATGTAGGGACTACCACCTATGTGATAGTCAGTGGGTGATTGGTGTAATCCAAAGGGGATGTTCATGCACCTTGTGTCATGCAGCTTGAGGCCATGTTATACATCAGGTATCCGTCACAGTGACACCCTTATGGGGGGTCTGTATCAGCTGGTGGATCAATCATGGTGCCTTGTATGCAGTTGTCTGGAAACCTAGTCGGGGAAAGCCCCTCTGTGCTAGCCTGTACCTCAGGGAAGCATATCCCGAACATGAGGGCCCTATGACTGAGGACTGTGGTATGCCAAGTGTAACTGAAATACAGTAGGTACTATGGTAGGGGCTACCCTCATTGTGTGGGTCCTGTCCATGAGCCACTTTGCATAACATCCTGAGACGGGGGGTCGATGTGCAGGTGGATGTGTATGTTGTCATTACCAGAATGGAGAACGGTGCTGAAAGCCAATGAGAGGACAATGTAGGCTATGTGGGCCCCCTTACCGTCATCAACTACCCTGGTAACTGTATAAAAGGGAGTCCACCAGGTGTAGGAGCCATGGTCTGGCCCTAACAAGTCCAACCTGGGTGGCATCAAAGGTCTGGAGCCCACCAATGTCTCTGTGAATGACTTCCATGATGATGTGCCCCATAGCCTTGCAGAACAGTCCAGTCAGGTTAGGGCAATAGCCCCTTTGGTTCATTGTGGTGCCACCTGTGTGGAGTGTGCTAACTGTTGCTGTGTGCCATTCAGGGGTCACAATGTCTGATATAAGGCTATTAGTGAATCTGGTAGCCAAGTGGGGAGACATGTCATTCTGAGGTTTGTGTAAATCACAGCTTGGGATGTTGGACGGTCACATGGAGTCTGTGTTCCAGGCCTTAGGGGTGCGGGTTTGGGAACTGTGTAGTTGTGACCCCAGGGACCCCAATGTTCCTGCATGGATTATGGCCCTGTAGGGAGTGAGAGGGTGTAAAGTTAGCATTGAACCCATCCCCAGGATGTTGCCAACATCACTGGTTCTGTAATGTTCCTGAGTAACCCTGTATGTCAGAGCAGATGTGGGTATTGCCATTGACTACTGACATACCTCCATAATGCTTTGTGGTACACCCTGGAATGTGCCAGTAATTTTTTATGTAGCTGGGTTTGGGGGATGTGATAAGGGATCCCGGAGCCCTACTGAGGCTGACCAGTGAGCTACCCCACCCATGGGATTGTACTCCAAAAACCTCCACCTTTTGTTGTACATTATGTCCATGGAACGGGCCCCCCAGAGTGGCACCCGTTATCTGGGGGGTACCATCATGGCGCTGTTGGGATTAGCATGATCCATGCAGGCGTGTAAGTGCTAATGAAGTGCACTGGGGTATGTTTCAGCATTTGCATGTGCATTGTCCATCTGCAGGGTGTCATGACTTTACTACTGCTGTCATAAGTTCTGTAGTAGGCATTGTAATCTTGTACTGTGTATGCCTGAAGGGTGTGGTCCCGGGATGTGGATAACAAGGGTGATTAGCATATGTTCGGAAACTACCAAGGGGATAACCCCGGGTGTGGAACATCAGTCACATGTTGGTAATGTCCATGTCTAGGATATTGTTGGTCTTGGTGGTGGTGTGTATGGGTTGATCCAGCCAAGTGGAGGTTATGAATCCCAGACAGCGTTGGCCTAATGTGGGTACATGAGTAGCTATCCCAGGTAAGTGTGGGGTAGTGTCAGTCTCACATCAGTAGTACCTGTCTGAACCCTACTCTCCAGTACACCAAGAAATGAGGGGGTAACCGTGGGGTATGTTGTTGAATCCAATGTTACAATGTGTATAGCAGTTCTGGCCACAGTTAGTTGCATTGGATCACCTCTGATGCATTGTGCTAAGTAACCAGCCAGGAGGTGTGTAAAACATAGTGAAATATGGACACACCTCGGGTGGGTGTTCGGTCCAGGTTACATGACTGAAAGGTTGGTCTGATAACCTGTCAGTGGGGGGCTCTCGAGCCTAGAGGCAGGTCCCAGTCACTGCAGAGATATTGAAGTGGTCCATTATAAGGAGTGCCTTGCCTGCGTGCAGAGATGATGTCAAGCATTGAGTCACATGACCCCATGTTTTGCTTGCCTGTTCCGTTCTGGTGGTAAAATGTTATTGGAAACTGTGCAAGACAGGCAGTATAGGAGCAGCAAGAGCCTTACATGTTATCTGCACTCCCAGGGCTGAGCGGTGCAGGTCAGCTGTGCCACAGCATGTTTTTTTTACCATGTCATTCAAAGGGGACAGATACTGGATGCCTGTGGAATGACAGCGGGCATAGGCAACTGTTGAAGTGAAACAGTCAGTTGTTGTACAGTGGTATCTAGTCTGGATGAATGCAGAATGCACCCCAGGGCTTGGCCAATACCTTCTGGGCTACAAGACCGGTGAGCTATTGCATGTCCCTGCACGTGTAGTCTGGGAAGTTACATCTCAGGGCAGTCACACTAACATGGAGAATGACAGTCAAATTGTACCTGGTGAGGTGTGGCATGGGTGCAAAGGTTATGTTGCAGAACCAGTTACCCGAAAGCTAGATGTAAGCGACTATCACCTTGTGTAGCCTGCTGAGAGAGATATCAGTGTGACCGCCTACAGAGTCACCTATGACTGGTGTGTTGGGTATGTTATAACACCCTATTGGCTGTATTTGATGGGCACATATGAGTCTGTGAGCTATAAGTAATTGTTGTTGTGTTTGGTGATAGGGGCTGCCTCTGGTGCCTACACAGAGTATGGAGAGGTTCTGCAAATTTCGTACTCGTACTATGTGTGGCCTGTGGTGGTGGAGATCTTGTGAGACTATGTGATGAGTTGGGTGTGTTGCAAATGTTACACGTCCCCACATGAATGTCGGGTTTCAGTCTGGGTTGGTGGGGCATTACCCCCAGTATGGCTACATATGTCCATCTCCCACAGGCTGTAGTGCCGCATGTTGGGAGGTGAGCATTGACTGTGTACATGAGACAATTGCTCTATTGCCACATGTTCACCATATTCATCATATAGACAGGCAATAGCACTGGTCGTGACAGTTGGACATGCCTGTATATTCAACCATGTCTCACAAGATATGTGAGTTGTGTGTACAACAGCTGTTGTACTGTAAGCAAGCTGGAAATGTAAGGACAGACAGTGTACTTTAAAAAATGAGTTGGAATGGGTGCTATAGTAATTAGTAGCTCATGAAGTGCTCACAAGTTCTGAACAAGTGCTGACCATGAATAAACTATACAGATAGGGAGTTGGATAATATAAACCCCCTGCAACCCACAATGGGGGCGACAGTCATAATTGGAGGCACTGCACTATTACCCTGCTGAGTATGGTCTGCAAGTCTATGAACCTTTATCAATAGATGTTAGCAGTACAAAGTAGATGACATGGATGATTTCACCCCATAGCATACCTGTGACAGGTCATAGGACATCATCACCCATACTGTGTTCCAGCTACACTGAGTATACTAGATGTACCTTCATATGTCACAGGAGTGTTCTACCAGTGGCCTGTTGACAGAATCAACACTACAAAAGGTGTCAGAGTGACATGTGCATATCACACCAGGGGCAGCTAGAGTAAAACAGGGTTAATGTTTTGTACTCCCCCCTCATTGTAGGCCATACCGCACAGACAAATGGGAGGCATCTGTGTATGTAAGGATGTGAATGGCCATGACCTAGGAGCAATAGCTGTCTCAGTGTTGTGGACAATATACAGAATGGGTGTTTTGGGTGAGGTGTGTGACATATGTGCACAATCTGACAGCTGATAATAGCATTGTCACCGCTAGGTGAATAACCCTGTACCCATTAACTACCACCTAGGCAGCGGTCAACATTATGGACACTGTGTAAGGGATGGTGCTGTGCAGTTCACCTCCCTGAGTTGGTGACGTCTCCAGGCCTATTAGGTCATATGAGGCACCTATGTTATGACAGGGTGCCATCCATGAGCATGGAGATCATTGGACAGGCATATTCAGCACTCGGGTGAC
This sequence comes from Protopterus annectens, assembly GCF_019279795.1. Taxonomy (NCBI): domain Eukaryota; kingdom Metazoa; phylum Chordata; order Ceratodontiformes; family Protopteridae; genus Protopterus; species Protopterus annectens. The sequence goes on from NC_056735.1 coordinate 904,472,915, forward strand.
CAATATTGGATCACATATCACCTTTAAGGGGTATTGGCCATGCGTGGATGGGAGATACCAGCCTTCACAATCCTCACCTCCACTATGCAGCATGCTGGCTACCTTGCATACAGACGTGCTACACTATGATGTTGGACATGCTACATGTACATATCCTGATCTGAAAGACATACGTCATGGACAGCCACCGTCCTACTACTAGGATCGCCACATGCTGGACAGATCCCTGTGACATACCCCCGCCATACCATGCAACCCTGTCCATCAAAGCTGCACATGTCATCCCTGTCATACATGGTGTGATGACCGCATGGTAGATGTATTATCAACTGTCTGGATCAGTAATGTGGCAGTGATGCACCTCGCAGTGGCAAAATGGCTGTCTGATACAGCTAGGAAACCTTGCCCGTACATGCTATAGTTGATAACCATCCCTGCGAAGGGCGCCCGGGACCATTGTCCCATGTCTATCACAGGCCCCGGATCCGTGGCAGGATGTTGAACTGCTGTACAGTCCCCGTGTAGATGTATATGGCAAAACACATGCATGTAAAGGTTTCCATGCATGTGTGCATTGTCACTGCTCATGTCCATTAAGGCAGTGTATGTGTTGATATGTGACATATACACAGCATCAAGGTCAAAAAAGCATTACTGTGGACACATCCAGGCATGTGCTGATAGGTAAGAACACCAGTACAGGCAAACAGACATGCCCACATCAAGACAGCATTCACATGGAGTATGAACAATGTAATGAGGTGACACACATATATGGTGATGATATCCAATGCAAAAGGGGGTTTTACATGTGGGGACACAAACATGTCAGTCGTGTCAGTGTCATGATGATTTGCAAAGATAACTGTAATGTACTAGATTTAATAAAATGTATGTGCAGCTGTATCTCTGTACATCTCTGTGATACTGTGACCTGTCACCATCATTATGTTTTCCCAGATAATGCCTCATTCATGCCTGCCACCCAAGCCACCAGGAGGATGATGTCCTCATCCCGTACCTCCATGAGAACTATGAGGTGTTGTTCAGCCATGTGCCCAGCATCCCCAGAAATGACCTGTGGCAGGACCTTAAAGGAGGGTTAATGATGGGGGTGGCCATAACCCTACCAGCAGGGGGCAGACACTGCAGGACTTGATACGACATGCAAAACAGCGTGCCACTGCAATCCCAGGGAACAAGGTGGAACAGGTGGTGCGCCAGCAACCCACCCCCCACGCAGACACACAGAGGAGCTACTGGCCAGCCTGCGGACACCCTCAGAACAGCATCCACAAACACTAGCTGCCATCGTGGAGGTGGGTGTCTCCCAACCAATGAGCCTGGAGTTGCCTGGTAAGTGACTACTGCACATATGATTTATATCCCATTTTTAGTTCACTGTAAAATTGTAATGTAACATCATATGCAAGGTATGTTTACACACATCCCATACTACAGTATGCTACCCTGTGTATGCACACATGTGCATACTATATGCTATTTACGGGGAATGTGTTAACATGCACAGTGCACCCTGTGGCTGTCATACAGTCATGGATAATGTTCAAACTGCTGTGTCCCCCCTATGGCCCATGCCGCAGACATCAGTCCATTGCAGGTGAGACTGTCATCAGTATCAGGCATGTTAATGCATATATCTATTCACCATGTGGCCAGTTAACACATGTACACATATGTATGGTCCAGTCAGATATACAGGTCGCTCCCATCATTCACACCCAATGTGCAATATAAAAAACCTTTAAAAGAAACACCAATTTAAACCCAGTATCTGTCAACACAGGTTTGGGCACTGTGGCCCAAAACAACGTTTAGGTGTTGGGCAAAGTACATATGGGGTTTAATTTGGCAACACATGTGTAAAAAGTCCAACATAAAACTGGGGGTTTTCAGGCCCCCAGGAGGGCCCCCCCCATTTTTTTTATATCCCTGCAATGGGTCACAAAATTTAAAGTTCCATTTGGCATGTCCCAAATTTTGGTTTTGGTGCAATATTTCACATATCCCAAATTTCCCTACCCCACAATTAACCCAAAAATACCAACCTTTTTCTGAAAAAACCCCCCTATGGGGGCATACGACAAACAAAGGGGGTATGTTCAATGGGCAACAAGTTTTAATAAAGGGCCCTAAAAATTTGGCCCCAATTTCAACATGGCCATGGAGGTTCCGGCTGGGGCCCACACATTTTAAAAAGGGATGTGATAAACCCCCTTGGAATTTTCCCCACTGGGGCCAAATACCTTGTTGTATTTGTTGGGGGTTACACACACCTTAAAATGTCAAGGGGTTTAGGGGCACAAAAAAAGGGGGGCAACATACATGCCCCGTGCCCCGCTTTTCCCCCAAATCAATTTCATGTGTGTCATTTTGTGGTTTTTCTGTAATTTTTTGGTTTTGTGTAATTTGGGGGTTTTGTTTTGGGGGGTTTGGTTTGTGTGTTTAAAAGGGGGGTTTGGGGGGTCCTGTTTTTATTTTTGGTTTTTTGTGTGTGTTTTTGTTGTTGTGTTATGTAAAAAGGGGGTTTTTTGTTGTGTGTGTTTTTTTGTTTTTCCCTGTTTTTTCTGTGTGTGTCCCCTTACAAGGAAGGGGGCCCTTTTCCTTTGCACAAGGTGGAAATTGGTTTAATTTTCCCTTTTCCTTTGGGGGCCATCCTGATTTTTTAGGTTTTTCCCCCCAACCCAAAAAATAAAATTTTTGCAGTGATTTTTAACATATTTCATGAGGTTAACACCCAGGGGGGGGGGGGGGGGGGGGGTTTTCAAAAGGGCCCTTTGGAATCTTTTTGCCCCAAATGGTTGCCAATCCCAGGGGTAATTTTCCTTTCCCTGCAGTTCTTAAACATGCCCCCCCCATCACCAGTGGCCATAGAGGAAGGACAGTCAGCTTTTTAGCTTGGAACAGGCATGTGGTGGCTACAGAAGGTGTGTCTCCACACCATGGTGTCAGTGTAATGACTGCAGATGTGCCACACAGGCATGTGGCCCGGTGCCATGGAACCTCTGGCAGACATGCCCCCGGGGAGGTCCGGGTGGTGTCACCAGACGCATGATTCAGACTGTCATGGCGGCACAGGCATGTGCTGAAGGGCAGAAGAGAGAAGGGGAGAGGCTTGAGAGGGCTGCTATCCTTCTAAATGACAACATCCAGGCATTGGCAAATGCTCAACAGCAGATTGCTGATGTTCTGGGGCGGGGGGACATGGTTGGAATTTTACCCCTGGCAAACCAAAAGGGTGAGCTGTCTGTGCTGGAACATCTGGTAGGAGTGGGCATGGGGGCCCCTGGATGTGGGCCCGCTACACCACCTAGTGCAGGTCCCTGGGGGCCACCTCACATGCCCCCCCCAAATGCCGGGAGCAAATGCAGCTGGTGCTGCTGTCCCCCGGGCACAGCAGGCCATGTGGGCTGGCCCTGGATGTTCCCAGTGGGGAAAGGTTCCAGTGGACATGTGTCATTGGACAGTAGCCAATCTGTACCTCTCCAGTGCCCCAACCCCCGGCAGGCACAGGTCATGTGGCCGTGGCGGACACAGTGAGCTGTACATCCTGGTCTGTACAATCTGGGCTGTCAATAATACCCTTTTAGGCCTGGCAAAGGCAGAACTTTTGCCCCATACACGCACACAAAAACATCTGTAGGGCCCCCAAAACCCCCATGCATAAACCCACATGTCCAATCAGATCACGGCCCCTTTCCCACACACATGATGTCATCCACTGGTGCAGCCTATGCCCCTGGCAAACATTATCACCCTGTGCATATGATGATGCCTGTGCCCTCCCTGTCATCCACACCATGGTGCAGGGACATGCTCAAATGGTCTGATGCACAGGGTGAACAGAATAGTGGGGAAAATGTATATTACATTGTTGTGTACTGTTGACATGCCCAAAATACCATGTAGTACAGGTTTATAATGCATTGTTATATGTTCACAGTATGTGTCTTGGTAACAACAGTAACAGCATGTTGGTAATGATGCCCTGGGTTCCCCCCTTTTGGTCTACTTGCATGTGGAACAAAGCAGTGTTTGCAGTTTCCCATGTGTAAAAAGTAGTACTCACAGGCATGTATGGCAATACCAGCATGCTATACAAGCCTCAACCTGACTGTTAGAAAGGCTACCATACCACAGATGTCCCACATCTACTGATCCAGAAGCATGTGGGGTGTTTAAAAGGCTACAGTGGCTAGAGGGGGCATCCATACCAGGTCACATCACAGGTATGTTTACATGGTGCGGGGGGGTTTTCACAGCGGTCTGGCCAAGATAATGTTGGGGGGCCACTTGATAGCATGAGGCCTCACTGTGTAAATAATACCCTGTCCAAAAGGATGAGAAACACACAGACATACACAGAAACACACAGTAAACCCCCACTCACGGGTCAACAACACTATAACCACTGATAGTGTTGAGGTGAGGACCCCCGCCTATGTGGTAATCACCCTCACAGTACTGTGCACCCCACATGTGACACAGAGAATGAACATGTACAGGTAGCCAGTAAGGCTGAGACCGATGGCATCAACAGGGTAGTAGACTGCATCACCATGAGGGGGTTTGGGGTCCTGTCTGTTCTGTATGGTAGCATACACCCTCACTCCATGCACCAGACAGCCATACATACATAAAAAAAAAAAACACACACACTGTGGGGTCCACAAATGTCATTCACATAGATAGCTGACATGTGTGTGATAAAACCACCCTGCCTTTTCATGCTTTCCCCACTGCAGTATGTACAGATCTCTACAACAGTGTACAGGGGTGTTTGGGATGTATTCCCCCCCCAAAATGGCATATATGGTCACACAAGCAAACACACATGGCAGTACTGTGAATGATACACCTGCTATATGATGATATTTACAGACAGCAGTATTGGCGTTATGTGTAAAACCCCGGCAATTGTGCTGCTTTTAAAGGAGGATGTAAGTGTTACAGGTGTCAAATGATTACAGTCAGTAAACCCGGGTGTGTAGGTTTTTTCCCCCCAATAACAGTAACATAGGCCCCGTTTGCACATGTAATGGTAGGATGGCTTTTAAAACCTGTGAGTTCCCCCGCAAACATCCATCTGCAAAGGTGGATCACCACTTTATGTAAAACATCCATCCATACCTGATGTACATCCTACCATACTGTCAGTATTTCACCATATACAGGTGTCAATGATGGGGGTGCATTGCAACTGCATGTTGTAGTTAGGCACAGATGAATTACACACATCAGCTACTGCACATCCATGGCAGCTGCATGCACACCACCACATGTACATGTGTGTTGGTCCTACATGCCTGTCATGTAGCCATGTTTGTATGCATTGCAATTGGTGGACATTTTGATGACATACATAACACATGGACTGTTGTATGATATGATGGGTGTCATGGGTAACTAGTAGAGAGGGAATGTTGCCTCGGGCAACATTGCCTCATGTACTGTTAGCATTCAACAGCCAGGGACCTACCTTCCATGTGCATGGGGTGATTGCTGTAGCCACTTGTCTGCCGGGGGACAGCAAAAGCTATGCTATGTAAAATTTTTTTTTGTGTGTGTGTGTGTGTGTGTGTGTGTGTGTGTGTGTGGTCCATGCACAATCCACTGATTACATGTATGTCATATCCAAACATGTGTGTTCTTTGGTGTACAGCGACAGTCATCTGTCACAGCTGTGTAAGACCCAGGGCCCCTGTTATTTTAGAGGCGACCTGGTTATGTACAGTGGTATCATTGGATTGCATAACACATGATCGACCCCTGTCAGTTCATGTGTAGTCTGCACAGTTGCTGTAGACCTTTTACAGTCCACTGGTCATGAGTCACATGGTGTTGTGGTAATGTATGGATGTGTGTTGCTGGTCCAAGGACATGGTGATGTCTGAGGGCTACATAGTAGAATGTGGTTTACCCTGTGATCTGCACCTGAGACATCTGTGATGGCTCTTGAGGGGTACTGGGCAGTACATTTAGTGGCCTTCATGTACATGGGGACAGTAACACCATACTGTGCCCTTCTTTTTTAGAAATTCATGCAAAAAGGCCCTTTTCTACTGCTAAGGGGTGAGCATGCCCAGTAATGTTGTGTAGATGGAAAAAGTAATTCCAAACTGTGCCCTTCCGTGTTTAGAATCCTTTTGCATGCAAGAAACCCTTTGCAACTGCTAAGTGTGTGAGCATGCCCAGCCCGTTTTGTAGATGGAAAACAGTACATTCCAAACTGTGCCCTTCCTTTTTTAGAATCCGTGTGCATGCAAGAAGCCCTTCACTTCTACTGTGTGTGAGCATGCCCAGTGACCCTTTTGTAGTGGTGTGCCTCTGTGTATGGGCATGGCCATTGACATCCTGTATAGTGATGGTGGTCATCCAGGCAACAGATGTCCATACCCCGGGCAGGATGGATGCCTACATTGAACACACTGGTTGCTGTCTTGAAGGGTGTCTGTTGGGCCCTCTTATCTATGTAGTGTTTAAAAGTGCTCCCTAGATAGGCAGTTGTCCCTCACACCCCTGCCGTGTGTTTTTTATCTACCTTGGGACAGTAATATGCTTTTAGACTGCTCACCCTTCTTATACCCCTTTTTTTCCCTAAACGGCCCCCCCCTTTTTTTTGCGGATGATGTCATCCACCTAGAAGTATGCCTCTGGGAGTGTTGTTTCCCGTAATCTCGGGAGCGTTCTGTAACTGTAATGCTGTAGTGTGATAAGGTAGTTAGGTGTATGTTCAAATCCCAGCCCTGCCAAGGGGGTGTGTGTGTGTTTCCAGCTGCCTGGGGACAGAGTAATGCTTTTAGACTCACTCCCATACATTCCCTATCCGGGGCTTTGCCTTTTCTGATGATGTCATCCACCTAGAAGTATGCCTCTGGGGGTGCTGTGTTGTAATCTCGGTAGCGCGTTCTGTAACTGCAATGCTGTAGTGTGATAAGGTAGGGTGTATGTTCAAGCCCTTTCCAAGTGTGTGTGTTTGTTTTTGTGTTTTTTTGTTTCCAGCTGCCGGGGGCAAATAATGCTTTTGTTGGGTACCCAATTTCCCCTCCCGTTTTCCTTTTCGGGGATGTCCCTCCACCCGGGAAATTGCCCCTCTGGGGTGCTGTGTTTTAACTCGTGCTTTGTAACCATGTTTTAGGGGGATGGGAGTTTTTTATTTTCAATCCCCGCCCCGCCCGTGGGGTGTTTTGTTTGTTTCCAGTTTTGGGACAAAGGGTAATGTTTAATTATATAATTTTATAATTTTTCCTTTTATATTATATAAATATTTATTTATTAATTTTAGGGTTTGTAAATTAAAAATGTGTAGTGGGGATGGGCAAAAGGGGTTTTAAAATTAGCTGGGGCCCGTTTGTGTTTGGCGGTTTTTTGTTGGGATCTTGGGTTTCTGCCTGGGTGTGGTAATGTTTTGTTGCGGGGGGGTTTTTTTAAAAGATTTTTCTGGGAAGACCCCTGGGGCAACAATAAATTTTAATAGGGTTCCTTGGGGTAAAGGTCAGCAACCCTAGGTGGGTTATTAATTTGGGGGGTTGGGGAAAATTTCTTGAAGTAACAAATACAGATGAGGTTTCAATGTAGTTTTCCCTTTCACGGGCCCCAATGATTGTGTCCCTGGGTCCTTGTTGGGGGGAATTAAAAGCCCTTCATATGGTTGTTTCATGTAGTGTGTTATATTTAATTAATAAAATTTATTTTAATACATTAAAATAATAATAATAAATTTTAATAAAAGAGTAAAAGGTTATAATTAAATGTATTGAGGGGACATTTTTTTGTAACCCCAAAGGGGTTTGGGGCATACCAAAATTGAAAGGGTGGGCGGAGGGTTATGCGTAAAACCTGGGGTCTAAATTTTTTAAATCCGGGGCCCTGGGGGGGGTGTTAAGCACTATGGGGTGGCAGGGCCCCCCGGTTGTTAGTCCGTAGACACCCATTTGGCCGGGGAAACCCCCTGGGAACCCTGGAATTTTGGTGATAGAAGGACCTTTGGGCCAAGGGGTTATGGGAAACTACAACACTGACCCGGGTTTTTAATTTGGGAGGGTTTTATGGGCAATAATTTCAATTTAAAACATTTTAGCCCGAAAATTTCATTGTTCAAACATGGGTATAGGGGTATGGGGGTATTAAATAAAAGCAAAGGTGGGTGGTGAATAATAGGGGATTTCCAAAAAGCTGCCCTTTGATCCCGGGGTAGGAATTTTTGGGGCCCGCCCAAGGATTTTTCCATTAACCTGAAAAGGGTCACAAGGGAAATATGGCACCCAAAATTCCAGGGGGGGCCCGGGGGCGTGAAATGTGATCCCGAACAACCCTTTCTGGGGGTGACAAAGACTTTATTGGCCCGGTTTGGGGTTCCCGGGCACAGGGCTGGGGAAAAGTTTGGGGGCATATTGGGGACAGCAACTTGTTTGGACCCTTTCCTCCACCTGGAAAATTCCAAAACAGGGGGGGGAAAACACCCCTCCCCAAGGTGGTACCCGGAATGTGTTGGTAAAGGGTTTCCCAGCCACAGGGGGAAACCCTCACAGAAACCCGGGGAAAGGGAACCAAGGCATTGCATCCAGAGGTTATTTTTCCCCCCAGTTACAATGGATGCCAAAAATGCCCGTGGGCCCCAAAAAGGGGCCTTTCCCCTGAATTTGGGGGACCCCGCAATTCCTCGTTCCAAAAAACCCCCCAGGGATGATTACCCTGGGGTATTGGGTGTATTTCCCTTTCACAAATGTGGGAAAAATGAGTGGGGGTTTGGGCCAAAAGTCACTCCAAAGGGCCCCTACCTTCCAACAGGGCCAATGGATGGCCAGGGGCCCCCCTGAGAAATTTAATTGTGTGCCGTCGCCCAACAGTTCCATAATTTGGCTTTGGGCCAAAAAGCTGTAACAACCAAATGCCCCAAAAATGGGCCCCCCCCTAAAAAACCCCTAAAAGGGGGATTTGAAAAGGGTTGGCTGGGGTAAAACCCTTCAAAATGGGGCACATACCTGGAACCCTCCAACCCCCAAAATTTTGGGGTCACAAGACATATAAGCATGTGTTTGGGATGTGTTCAAAAGTTCCCGGCCCCCCAAACCTCCGTGGAGTCTGTTTCCCCCCAAGGTCTGGTTTAAAAATTGGGTTTGGTTATTTGCTATGGCTTTCAACTTAAACCCAGAACCCTTGCAGCAGGAAACAGCATGGGGCAAAGGGCCAAAACAGCCCAAAACTGGCCCGGCCTGTACAGGCCATTACTTGGGAAGGCTACCTGGGGGGCGGGCAGTCGGGGAAACCCTTTAAAAGTATACCCGGGCCCCGGCCCCAAAGAAACACAAAGGGAATGCATGACCAGTGGTCCCCGGGCCCCCCCCTGCCCCCGTACAAAATTTCCCAAAAACGTTGGTGCTGGCCTGTATGGGGTGTGTGTGGTCCATTGGACTAGCCCTTCCCCAGTTAACACAAGGGGGTGTCTATTCCCAACAAATTTGGGGGGTTTTTTTTGGGGAAGGGGGTTTTACCCCGCTTGGGGAAATTAGCATACAAATTTTCTGGGTTTTTCCAAAAATTAAGGGGAGCGACCTCCTGGGGGCACCATTAAACCTTTAGCCCCCATTTTTCAGGGCACAATGGTACCCGGGAGACAAAAAGGGGTCCTAAACCCACCTTCAGATTATGGGGTTTACCCTTTGTTATTTCAGGCCCAACACGTTCCATGCCCGCGGAAGAGGGCCCAATTCAGACCCTGTATACAATCCTATTATATTTTTCCCAATGAATTTTCCCCCCCCCTAAACAAACCAACCGCAAGGCCCGGATTTTTTAAGGTTTTTGCCAAGTCAAACCACTGGCTGGGAATTTAAAGCGGGAACTGTAGGGGAACCTTTTTCCCCCTTTAGGGAAATTTACACACTACCCTGGAAAAAAACCGGCCTTACCCAATTTTCAGTAGGGGGCAAAAAATGGGACAAATTTTGGTGTGCCCTTTTAAAAATTCAAAAAAGGTAACCCATTTCTGGTAAAGGGTTTTTTCCCCCACTTTTTGCAGCAGTTGTAATTCCCACCTTTCCTTCCAGCCACCCGATTTTGGGGAAGGGGACAATTTCTTTTCATCAAATTTTTGGATTATGCACAACATTTATGGGTTTACCAAACCTGCCACAACTTCCCGTTGGATTTCTTTTGTATTTTATGGTTTTCATTTCTTTATTTCATATTCCATAAAAAGAATATGTGTTACCTTTGATCTGTTTTGATTTTTGTATGCATCCATATTTCTGCCCCTTCACACATTTTCATTTTTTCCCTTAAATTTTCCATGCCCTTTTAACCACCCATGTGTTTGGGCCCTCCCCAAAACCAGTATTTTAAACGGTGTTCCTTTTCATGTTGGTTAACATGTGCATTAAAATAATTACTTTTTCCCTTTTTCAATGTTTCTTCCCTTTGTCCCGGCCCCCTAAACCCCAAAATTTTTTTTTCCCAAAAACCGTTGTGCCTCTTCCTTTTGCGGGCCCCTTTCCCGGGGTGTGTCCTGGCCCAGGGGGTTCCCCTTTTATTTTCATCATGGGGGCACTTTGCCTTTTTGGGCCCCTCCTGGGGGTGTGCCTGTTTTGGGTTCCCCACCTTTTTTTTTTCCCTTTGTCCGGGTTGTTTTTCCTTTGCGGGTCTTTTTTGTTCATGTTGGGCATTCTGTCCTTTGATTCCCCCGTCCACCCAAAATTCCCGTTCCCGGGGGTTTTGGGGTTTGGTTTTTCATTTGTACTTCTTTGGGTTATTTTTTTCCGGGCCCCGTTTGGGTTCTTTGTTTCCCTGGGTTTTTGTTTGGTGTCTTGGTTTGGGGGTTTCCTGCTTTCCCCTGGTTTTTGTTTTTTTGGGGGCTAATTTTTGCCCCCCCCTTTTTTCCCCTTATTTTAATGGGCCCCATGGCATTGGGTTGTTTTTCCTTTTGGCCCCCCACTTGGTCCCCCCTGGGCCTGTTTTTGCCCCGTATTTCCAATTGCCCCCTTTTTCCTTTTCCCACATTTCTTTTATTTTAAATTCCAACAATTTTTTAAAACTTTTTTCCCGGGACACCTTACCTGTTTGTGTTTGGTTCCCCCTGGGCTTTTTTTTTCCTTTTTTTTTTCTTTTGTTATGGGTGGGGTGTGGGTACCATTTTTTATGTAAAATGGGGGTTAAAAATGTTATAATTTGAAAAAATATTTATGAAAATTTTATATTACATGCATTATATTTTTTTTTTTTATTTATATTAAATTTTTTTTTAATATATATTTCATATTTCTTGTTATTTTTTGTGTGTATTTATTATACAAATTATTATTTATTAAAAATAATTTTTATTATTTATTATTTATATAAATTAAATTGTAAAGAAAATTTTTTCATTTAATTTTGGTGTGTTTAAACCCCAACATTTGGCATCATTAAAATTTGGGTTTTTTCTTGTTTAAAAGGGATTCTTTGGGTTACATTTTATTCATTATAAAATAACTTTGTGGAATTCCGTTAAAACCCGCAAATGGGCACCCGTTTTAAAAGTTGGGTTTCCGCAAAAGGGGGGATAATTAAAATTATTTTTATGTATTTAACCAATTCCTTTTTACGGTTTTTTCTGTAACCCCTAATTATTTTTGTTTTGGTTTTTTATGTATTTTCCCAATTTTTTCTTAGTATTTGCTTTTTTCCCCCCCCTTTTTTCACAGCAGGCTCCATTCCCCCTGGGGGGGCGTATTTTTCATGCTTCCCCCCGTTTTTCCTCTGCCTTGGCCCTTCCGCAGTCTCCATCAAACGCTCCTATTAATCCGCACCTGTTGTTTTAATTTTAGGGGTTCCCTTGCCTTTTAGGCCCCCTTTTGGGGATTGAACCTAGTTTTTTTCCCGGTTTCCAACAAAAGCCATTAAGATTAGCCCGACCAAAATTTACCTTGTTTCCCGGATTGGGGTTTTTCACACATTTTGTTCATTAAATTTTTCAGGTTTTAACATAAATTTAATTTTTTTTATTTTTTTCCTTTTATATTTCAACATTTTGGGGACAATGAATTTAAAATTCTACATTTTTGTTTAAATTTCATCCTTAAAAATTTAGGACTTTTAACCCCCCTTTTGGTTTTAAAAGGGGGGTTCCCCACATTTTCGCTTTTTAAATGCACATTTTAATAATTCCTTAAAACCCCTTTTCCCCAAACCCTTTAAAAGGGTTTGGGGTTTATTTTTAAACCTTAAATTTAATAATTTATTTATTATTATTTATATTATTTTAAATAATAATTTTAAATAATTTTAAAAAAAATAAGGGTTGGGGAAAGGGATAAATTTATTATTTTAATATATTGTTTATTTTATTTTATTTTTTTTTAACATTTAATTTTTTTAATATGAAATAATTAAAAAAAGAATTTACTATGAATTTTTTTTACAAAACCCCCAAAATTTTTTTTAAATTTTTTTTCAACACACTGTCCAAAGAAAACGCCGCAAAAACAATGGTAATACTGTAAAAAGATTGTTTAAAAATTCGGTTCAAGTTTTAGGTTTGAACATTATTTGTTTTTTACTTTTTGGAACCTTAAAACCCTGAAAACGGTTTCCCCTTTTTTTTTATAAAATTTGGTTTACACCGGGGCTAAATTTAGGCAACTATTGCCAAAGCCCGTTGGGGGGGTTTTTCCACAACACAGGGTTTTGGCTTTTTATCCCCTTTTGTTTGGTCATCACCCCCTTCACACATTAAATTTCCCTAAAAACAGTATTCAAAAGGGAATTCCCCGTTTTACCCAGTGCCATTTTACCCTTTTTAAACCCATTTATATTTCAAATGTGTGGAATTTTTTTCTTCTGGCTTTTTTGGTGACCGGGGCAAAACCCGGTGTTTAAATTTCCTGGGAGTTTGGTCCGATTTTTCCCTTTTACCCGGACAGTCTTTTCACCCTACCACATTAATTGGCCAATAAATTTAAGGTGGGCATGGTTTTTACCATTTAAGGGTTTGGTTTACTTTTCCCATTTGGGGTATTTCCCCCAAAAATTTTTTTAAAAATAAAGAATAAATTTTCTGGAAAAAATTCTGGGGTTTTTCATCAAATAATTTGTTTTAACCTTGGGAAAAGCCAGGGTTTTAATACCCACTAACATTGTGCCTTATTGTTGGTGCACCCAAACCTTTTGGCCAAATTTGGGTTTTGGTGGGGGGCTTAGGTTTTTGGGGGGTTTTTGCTTGGAGGGGGTTTCTTTTTAGTCCCTTATGATTTTCCCGGGTTGCCCCCTTTAAATGGCCAAAATAGGACCAATTTTTTGTGGGTTTTTTGTTTGCCAGTTTTACATTTCTTTTCATTTGGGATGATTTAATTTTTTTCAATATTTTTTGGGAAAATTTGTTCCCACAATAGGCCTTTTTCTTTTTTGGTTTTTTTATTCCAAAAATGTTATAAAAATGGGTTTTGTTTTTTTTTTGGGGCCCCCCAGTGCTTTCATTCATTTTTCCGGTTACCTATTCCCTTTTACACGTTTTTTCCGCCTTGGGTTTACCTTTTTTCCCCCCCCCACCCCACATATTCCTTTTTACCTCCAAACACAGGTTTGGCCCCTTTTACACGGTCAATAACACATTAATTTCCCTACAATGGTCAGGGGGACCTGTTTTGTGGGACTTTTCCCTTTCCATTTTTCTTTCCCCAAAATTTTTCCGCAATTTTGGGGGACGCCCCTACCAATTTTGACCTGGGGGTTGGTATACCCAGGGTAATCCCTTCCAAATTGCACATTTCCAAAAAGTTCCCGCTTGGACTGGATTCTTTCCCTTTTTAATTTTATGGTTACCCTTTTTCCCCAGGATATAAAAATTCGACCAAAAAAAATTGAATTTTTTTTTGGAAAAGGGGGAAAAGCAAGGGTACGGAATTAAACTGTTCCTTTCCACCCACAAAGTTGCCTTTTGTTGGTAAAAAGTTTAAAAATGGGTTTTGGGGGGTTTATTTTTAATGCTTTATTTCTATTTTTTCCTTTCAACCAAATTTGGGGATTGGGGAAATACGGACAAAAACCTATTTTTTATTTTGCTAACATGCCGTTGGTTTTTGGGATTTTAATTTTTTTGGTTTTTTTTACCCCGGTTTTACCCCCCAAAAATAAAAACATTTTCCTTTTTTGTTTTTTTTGGACAATTGCCCCAACTGTTTTTTTCCCCCCTTTTTTTGGGTTTTTAACCTTTTTTGACCCTTTTACCAAAATTTGGGCCCGGACGGGACTTTTTTTTTTGGTGGCCCCCTGTTTTAAAAATATGATGGCTTTCCCTTCCCCTTGGGTATAACTATTCTCACTGCCCCCCTTGGGAAAATAAAGGGCACATGGTTTTCAATGTCATTTGTTCTGGATAGGGGCCCCTTATTCCCTACCCTGCATTTGTTTTGCCTTCATTTTTTGTTGCAGGAATTCTTGCATGCTTTGCATACGTTTCAGTATCCATGGACACCGATTGATTACCATTGTTTTTCAAATTGTTAATAACATTTTAGGTTTGCAGCTGACATTTCCATTTCCATGGGGGGACATGCCCTATACTCGGGCCCCTTTTTTGGCCCGGGGCGCGCCTTCATTAATACTTTTGGGTACTGCCCTCTTCCCCCTCATTCCAAACCTAATCCCCCTTCCCCCTTCAAATGGGACTGTCTATAGCTCAGAAATAGGAGTTATATTAGTTTCTATTCTGAAATAAAGATATTTTTTCTGAATTGGTTGGTAAAAATATCTTAATCAAAGACTGCATAAAAATTAACCCAGGAAGAAAAGGTTAAATTGAAATCTTATATGATCACTTAGGCCTAAAAGGAAACGCTAGATGAAGAAGTTAAGGAGATACTCCATCTGGTGTTATTGAGAAGGCCACCCGTGAATGGAATAACCCTGTAGTTTTAGTTCCTAAGCCAGACAGATTTAAATTTTGTAAGGATTTCAGAAAAAGTAATGTTTTCCAAATTTGATTGTTTTTTTCACAGGTATACAAAATAATAGAACAATGACAAAATAATAGATTCTTAAAAACCCCAACAAAGGTTTATTGTTTTACCTCTTTCAAAAAAAATGAAAAAAACTGTTTTGTCAATGCCTGAGGGCTTATTTCAATATACTCAATATATACAATATATATATGGCTCTTGTTTGGGGTTTATGAGGCCTTAGCCACTTTCCAATGGTCGATAGATAGGGTCCTTAAACCCATGCTCATTATACCTAAGCATAGATGATGTGGTCACTTATTTAGTAAGGAAGGACTCACATCTACCAAAAGTGCAAGCTCTTCTGAGCTCACTTAAACAGTCAGGGTTTATATCAAATTCCCCAAAGAGCAAGAGTGAAATTACCAAACCAAAGAATGTTAGTCTTACTGTCTCGAATAATAGTTATGGGAAGAGGGATTATAAAACCCAAAAAAGGCAGATAGGGACTGGCCAGTACCACAGACCAAGAAACAAGTTAAAACATTTATAGGCTTGTCCAGATATTACAGGAAGTTCTTGCCACATATCTCTCACATTACTTGCACTCTAACCAACATATTCAAAAGTAAAATGGCCACTTGGATTAGATGAACCTTAGAGGCGTAGACCACCTTCCAATACGTTCCATGTTTTTAAAGTGTTATACCTTTTGGGCCCAAAGGGAGATTTTTTCCTTCCCCCACTGGTACTTTCCTACCAGAGTTTTGGACAGCGGCAGTGTATTTATCTGTATTGCCTGTCTGTATGTCTGTCCGGCCTAGCTGGGTGATGTGGGGGGTACAACATTTATTTATTGGACCTCCCAGTCACATATGCCCGGGCTGTAAATATGTTACCCCTAATTGCTGTGAAGTAATCTATTTATGTACATGTGTATATCTACACTGACATATATATTTTGTTTTGTGTGTATGTGTATATATCAGTACCTGTTATTTGTGTATATATATCTATCTATATATATCCGTAGTATATCCTTGTGTGTGTGTGTGTGTGTATATATATATATATATATATATATATATATCCGTATGAATATATATATGTGTATGTAAATTAATGTAGATATATGTATATATACGTTTTTATCTATATATACATCTGTGTGCCCGTTAACCTATACATTTCCCGGACATGGCACTTACACATGCGTATTGGGTTTTATCTCTGCTTCAACAGCATACTATTGCCTTAGTCATTATGACACAGACACTTCACTCCGGTGAACTTGTGCTCAGTATATTGCATGTTATACAGCGGACAGATGTTGCACGTTTTTCATGTCTGGGGTGCTGCTGCTAACTGGGATGTGATACAGTGTCTTTCGACCTATTACTCGTATGCTCTGCCTATTATTCCTGCTACTGTGTTTGTTTCTGTGCACATTCATATTATTACTGTTGATAGGATGTGTGTTTTTGTTACTGTGACATATTGTTGTCTTCATGTAGTTGTGTCTTTCTGCTTTTCTCGGTTTGGGGTTGTCACAGCAGAACTCCGTTCCTCTCATGGGTGGCGTATAGGTTTTACATGCCGGGTTGCCAGCCCTGATGCACAACGTCCGACAATGATACGCCCATTCACGCATTTCTCCATGCAAACGACATTCTATCTGGGAATCGCACCTACGTACTATCTGACCTCCACAGGCCGCTCCATTGCACCCGGCGCAACATACCCTAGCACTCCTGTGTCCATAATCGCATATCCATAGTTTCTCCTGCACACCCGTGTTGAGTTTCCACACATAACAGCCATTATACACCTGATATTGCAGCCATGACACACCTTTACACATTGCCCTCTCATGAGCTTTGGGGCCCTACACACACTTTGTACCACCTCGTGTATTCACAGGCTCAACATCCATTCATATTTGCACATACGTGCCTTTCCTGATGTTATGGATTATGAACAATTTGCGGGTTAGAAATGTAGGTGGTTGCAACATGTACTACATTCCGTCTGTTTACAATGTTGACGTAGCACTTCAATGATGTTATGGCCACTGGTATAACCCTGCCTCTGGTGTGAAGAGCGGTGCTCTACTCACACTTGTGCAGCTTTATGTGACATACGCTGCGAGCACTTCATAATTCCTTACTTGCTCTGGATTCCCTTCACAACCCTTATGTTTGCTTTCGGCTTTTGGCGTTCCTTATGTATATATATGTATATATATATATATATATATATATATATATATATATATATATATATATATATATATATATATATATATATATATATATATATATATATATATATATATATATATATATATATATATGTGTGTGTGTGTGTGTTTTTATATATATATATATATATATATATATATATATATATATATATATATATAAAATCTATATTTATATATATGTGTATATATATATATATATATAGATAAATATGTAGATATATAATTGCATATTTCTGTTATGTCTGTGGATATTTATCTATACACACATCTATCTATCTATCTATATAAAAGTTACAGCTGTACAAGACAACATACATTTGCTATGTTAATAGCTGTGTACACCCGCGCAGGTGCACTTGCATCTACTTATTCTGAGTTACATATGTTTACAGGCACTTCTTTGGGATTACATGTACCTTATTCCTTATGAAAGTACCACTTAGATGGAATCCGGTTAACGGACCCATGCGAACACGGTCACCTTTACATGTATAAATCTTGGCTTTACAGCACAGAGGCATTCATTACACAATTAATATGTGCTATAGTCATACTTGAACCGGGAATGCCTTTACGTTGGGTGGATGCTGTAACCACTACATTATTGGTGTTCTGGCTCATTTATATGTATACCCATGGTTCATAGCTACTCTGACATACACCTCACCTCTTCCCTTACACAGCAGGCATCCATTCTCCTGTTGGGAAAACCGCAGTACTACAATTAGGACATTCCCTGTTTCCTACTGCTCTGGACCCATGCTGCAAGTCTACTCACTCCAAGGATATTCAGAACTCCTATGCTTATAGTCCTCGCACATACGCGTGTTTGATTATCAGGGTGTTCATGTGCTGGTCCAGGTTCAGGCTTGGCTGACTGGTGACTAGAACTGCTCTTGTACTGCTCAGCAATCAGACATAGCACATGGACAGAGTTAGTCCAGATTTTAACATTCTACTTGTGTTTACAGATGCAGGTGTTTGGGCACCTCTGATCACATTATTGGGTCAGCGCTACATAATTTAGGGCAGGCAGTGGTTCTACTACATAATGCAGGTTGGGGGGTGGTTTCCATGTGTTTCCCATCCCATTTGACTATTTCATTCATTTATAGATACAATGAATATTATTCTGGACATCTGTTATAAATTCACTCTACAATATTAGTACTATTAGCTTGGAACGTGTTGTCTGATTTGTAATACTACTAATTTTCTGCAGTTAAATGCATCTATTACTCTTCATTGTTGTAAGTAGTCATTCTCATTCAACACCTTTCCCCCAAAGGTCACTGGCTTAGCGAGTGGTTAAGAGGCTGGACAGTTATTGTGCGAATGCTCTGACAATTGGTAGCATTGACATTGTCATATGTACAGGTTGGGATGTATTCTGGGGACTAGGGCTGCCACCTTTTCAAATGGCCAAGATAGGACATTTTCGGAACACACATCAGATTTTACAAGCCGACACATACCCATGGTCAGTACAAAGGATAGAACTTTACTTATTTGCCTACATAAAAGCCTATTGTTGTAACAGTTTAGTTGCTTATTCTGTTTCTTGTAACATTTAGGTATTTTAGATACTGAAATAATTATTTTCTGCAACTATTATATAACATATGGGACATAATTATGTCCTACAATCCCAGGACATTTGCAATTTGTAATGTATTTTGTCAGAACACAACTGTCCAAAGAGGGACTGTCCCTCGCAAAGCAGGACAGATGGTAACCCTACTGCGGACACCAGATTGTTTGGACCAACACATAGCCATGGTCAGTGCAGGTTTAGAACATTCATTTGTTTCCTAGCTGTGAGCCTTATACCTTTGGCACTTTTGTTGTTTGCCTGTTTCTTCTACGAATTATGTTTATTCTATCCTGACGTGACCGTTTTAGGCAGCTGTTACATGCAGTATGGTACATAGTTATTTCCTACAATCACAGGACATTTGGCATTGTATCATTGCTGGTCAGGTCACACCTACACACACATTAATTGTCCCTCACACAGTGGATCAGGGGGTATCCTGTTTATGTCAGTACCTTCATCACCCTTATACCATGTGCCACTATGCAAATGTGTGCAATATATTCTCTCGCTTATTTGTGTCGGGACACGTGCATCACGGGCAGGTGTTTGATCCTGGGTAGCAGGTTCTGCATGACCATCTAGGGCTGGACTGTCTCGTGCACCACTACTGCACATTCCAACTTGTGTCCAGATATCTACAGGACTGGACTTCGTGTCTTCATACCCATTCTAATGTTTACACTGGTTACTTATCCCATGAGGGATATCCCAAAAATTGAACAAGACCAAAACAAGACAAATACCGAACATTCTTCTGGCGTTACGAGAATGTGCTGGGGGTTTTACATGCAAGGGATACATAGTTTGCAATCCTGAAACTGCCTAGGGTGACACTACCTACTACATATGCGTAGTGGTCACTATGTGTAGATGTGACTGCACCAAACCAGTAGGCCAAGTATGGCTGGATTTGGTGGACGTTCAGGTATGGGAGTGGGTTGTGTGCTGTGGAGGGGATGCTGGATATTCCATTATGCATCCAGATGTGTTGCATTTGATATGGTCAGTTCCATCAGGACCAATCTGTGGGTATGTGCCTGTGACATGTCTATACATTTGTATCGCACATTTTAATATTCATATGTTTGTGGGATTGTGTTCTACAGTATGGCCTGTCTGGTTGTATTGCAGATGTGTATACATGTTTTTGTGTTTCTTTCTGCTTCACCCGGTGCTCCCTCATACACCTCCGGTTCACCTATTCTGCATATGACACAGTGTCACCTTGGAGGATTATACCATTACCCATCCCCCACACACACATATTCCTGACACTCCATCATCAATGCTTTGGTTGACAGCCCATGACACGGTCAAGGTAACACATTGTATACCCTACATATGTCAGGTACCTGTATGATTGTGTGGACTACCCTGCCATGTTTGACTTTCCACATGCTATACCTCACGCACATAGGTACACGCCCATACTTAACTTTCATGATATGGTTGGTATACCTGGGTAATACCCGTTCAACTGTGACACATTCTGACAAGTTCAGCTTGGACCGCTGATGTGCGGATTTTGGCCGACTGTTCTAATCATTGGTAGGATGCCACCTTTTCCTATGTCTAGGATGGGATATATTCCGGACACATATCTGAATGTACTGGACAACACGTACCCACAGTCAATGGTATGGATAATACTGTTCCTTTCAGCCTACATGCTGCCTTATTATTGTAGCAATTTATATGCTCCTTCTGTTTTGTTTACATGCTTATTCTATTTCCTGTCACATTTGGTATGTGAAATACGGACATACCTATTGTATGTGACTATTACATGCGTTGTGGGATATAATTTGGTCATACGGTCACTAGATATGTACATTTATCGTGTTTTCTGTTATGGACACCTGCCCAGCTGTGTACCCCCCCTCACAATATGGGTCAGCTGGTGACCCTGACCATTGGGCTGGACATACCTATTGGCAGTGCGCTAACATATGATGCATTTCACTTCCACTTGGTATAACTATCTACACTGCGTTGGACTACGGGCACATGGTTTTCAATGTCATTTGTTCATGGGATAGGGACCCGTTATTCCCTACCGTGCATTTGTGTTTGCTTCTTCATTTTGTATTCGCAGGAACTGTCTTGCATGCTTTGCATACGTTTCAGTATCCACGGACACTGGCAGATGTGATTACTATTGCTTGCAAATTGTTATATGCAAGCATTTTAGGTTGCACGTCGACAGCTGACATTTCCATGCCTCCATGCGGCACTTCGACATGCCCTATGCACTTGGGCTCCTTTCCTATGCACATGGCTGTGGCGGCAACGCACCTTCATTAATATGCTTTTGGCGCTACTGCGCCATCTTCATGCCGCATGGTCGGTGCAAGCCTAATGCCGGCCTTGCGCCGAGCTTCATGAATCCCGGAGACTGTCTATAGCTCAGAAATAGGAGTTATATTAGTTTCTATTATGAAATAAAGATATTTTTTCAGAATTGGTTGGTAAAAATATCAAAGACTGCATAAAAATTAACCCAGGAAGAAAAGGTTAAATTGAAATCTTATATGATCACTTAGGCCTAAAAGAAAACACTAGAAGAAGAAGTTAAGGAGATACTCCATCTGGTGTTATTGAGAAGGCCACCAGTGAATGGAATAACCCTGTAGTTTTAGTTCCTAAGCCAGACAGATTCCATAAGTTTTGTAAGGATTTCAGAAAATGTAATGTCATGTCCAAATTTGATTGTTTTCCTTTTCACAGAGTATACAAACTGATAGAACAATGACAAAATAATAGATTCTTAACAACCCTAACAAAGGTTTATTGACTTATACCTCTTACAAAAGAAGATGAAGAGAAAACTGTTTTGTCATCGCCTCAGGGCTTATTTCAATATACTCAATATATACAATATATATATACAATATATATATGGCTCTTGTTTGGGGTTTATGGGGCCTTAGCCACTTTCCACTGGTTGATAGATAGGGTCCTTAAACCCATGCTCATTATACCTAAGCATAGTTAGATGATGTGGTCACTTATTTAGTAAGGAAGGACTCACATCTACCAAAAGTGCAAGCTCTTCTGAGCTCGCTTAAACAGTCAGGGTTTATATCAAATTCCCCAAAGAGCAAGAGTGAAATTGCCAAACCAAAGAATGTTAGTCTTACTGTCTCAAATAACAGTTATGGGAAGAGGGATTATAAAACCGAAAAAAGGCAGATAGGGACTGGCCAGTAACACAGACCAAGAAACAAGTTAAAACCTTTGTAGGCTTGTCCAGATATTACAGGAAGTTCTTGCCACATATCTCTCACATTACTTGCACTCTAACCAACATATTCAAAAGTAAAATGGCCACTTGGATTAGATGAACCTTAGAGGCGTAGACCACCTTCCAACAGTTAGCACATATTCTGTACTCAAAACATATTTTGTTAATTCCTTATTTTGCTAAGCATTTTACAGCTTACACTAATGTATATAACATGGACATGGAGCCTGTATTTTTACAGTGTGGTGAAGAGCATCCAATTTTCTATCTACGCAGGAAATTAACATAAGAGAGGAAAAATATTTTGACACTGAGTGGGAGTTTTCGCCATAAAGTGGACACTGGTTCCTTATGATACTATCTGGTAGGACAGGTATCCACCCTTGTAACTCACCATGTCCTATTCCCATGTCTTCAACAACAAAAAAGAGGGCAATCTTACACTTTGCAGATAGGTCCTATCCCTGTAGCCTTTCAGATTCAAAGTCCGGTACTGCCCTGGTTATAAATTGATATAGGTTCATAGGTAGGTACTAGGCTATCGGCCCAAGGGCCTACGTAAGCCTAGCCAACAAGGTTCCATGGCTTATGCCACCCAAAAAAATATTTTCCTCTGCCACTGTTGAGCAGAGACACAGAAGTGATCCCAGGGTGTATTTCATATTTCCCATCCACTCATCAAGATTTTTCTTGAAGAGTGCTAATGAAGAACTTTGCTTGACATAGATGGGTAGCCTGTTCCAGAGTATGGGAAGTCTCTGGGATAGGAATCTATCCCTCCAGCATGTCCTGTTTATTGTGGTGACAAGGTTTAGGTCCCTAGAGCGTGTAGCTCAGAGGGATTGGGATTTCTTTAGGTGTAGCATGTCAAACAGCTCTGGGTTTGACATAGCTATATATGTTAGGCAGAGATCACCTCGGAGTAGGCAATATGCTACAGAGTAAAGCTGGAGTTTTTTGAGGCGGTCAGTGTAGGGCATTTGTTTGAGTCCTGTAATCCTCTTTGTGAGGTACTTCTGTGGCCTTTCCAGCTGCTGCAGATGACTTGTGAGGTACATTCCAAAAGGGGCGTTGTACTCTATAATGGGTCTAATAAGTGTCGAGTAGAGGGGAGCAATGACCTCTTTTTTCCTGGATGAGAACCATTTAAGATGAGGTGTGCCATGTACAAAGACTTCCTGACTACTGTGGCGATGTGACTATCAAAGGAGAGACTATTGTCCACCTGGGCCCCAAGGTCTCTTATCACACATTCGGTGTTAAGTAGATTGCTGCCTATGTGGTAGTTCATGGGTACAGAGTTTTTACCAAAGGGGATGACACTACACTTTTAGGCATTGAGCTTGAGGCCATGGCTCTGACACCAGGCATCTGTCTCAGTGAGTTCCTTCTGTAGGATGTCCACATCATTTGGGGACTTGACTATGGCTCCTAGTTTGCAGTCATCTGTCAATGGATGTACAAAATATCCCATCACTCTAAAATAGGTGGTTTCAAGCTGGAGAAAGCAAGTGTAACACAGTGTGGTGGTTTTCACCAGTAAATTGTGAAAAGAACTGATTTAGTGTGTAAAGGCTTTCCGAAAGCATTATATTGCAGTTAAAGTCTGTCCTAATGTAATGCATCACCATGAAAACCTAATGTATTTGTAATAATGGCTTAAGTATTGCTTGTACACATGCAGAAATTCACAGAGTTCTCCTTAAGTAAAATGTGCATATGAAACAGGGCTCAGATAAACCTAATCAGAGAAAGAGAGAGAGTAAGAGAGAATAAAACCAAGGAAATCCAGAAGAGTCTGGAGTGTGAAGAGTTCAAGAGGCACAGAGTAATGTCTCTAGAGAAGTGATAGTTCTCAAAGAAGGTTAAACCAATGAAAAGTCAGATACTTTCCATGTTATGGTAGTGAGCATTAAGGGCAGGAAAAGATAAATGTAATTATTAAGAAATAGTTAATTCTGTAATTACTTTATCTAGGAGAATTCTCATTTCTGCAAGATACAATGATCTCAGAATTATTACAAATAAGTAGTGGAGTTGTGGTTTGCAGCTCCTAACACTGGGGGAATGTCTCCCCAGGCCTCCGCTGAAAATGGGTTTCTCACCTAGACAGACACTCCCAGTAAACAAATGTTAAATAAATAAATAAGTGGAACTGTGTCCACAAACATGGTCCATTTATCCATATTAGTTGTAAGTTGTAGACTTACTTGCTGTGACGATGAACAGCATTGGGAAGTCATCTACTCCAGGGAATTACCACATTGACTAGACAGCCCTAAGAGTTGACCCAGTTGTTCAGGATTGTGGCTTTATAGGGACAGTGACTTAACCTTTGACCAACACAAGTCCATTGTTGTAAGAAAGCCCTTCTATTTCGCACAACTTATAAATAAAGGGATTTTGTCTAGATCTAGGGATGTCATTGCTTCCCTTTACTCAGGCCTTATTAGGCCAATCATTGAATATAATGCTCCCTGTGGCATGTATCTATCCAAGCACATGCAACAACTGGAACACTCACAGGGATACTTTACCAAAAAGAAAGAAAGTCTAAACAACATGTCCTGAATAGACCAACTCAAAGCCTTTTCACTTTATTCAGTATCCTACAGATTGCAAAGAGGTGACCTGTGTCTGGCATAGAAGGCATGCATTGACCCAGTACTGATGGATTTACTGCACATCAGCAAGAAATACTCAGATAAGGATTCTAAACCTCTTCTGCAACATCAACAGAATGTTTTCTAGGGTCAGATATATTTTGTAAAGGATACTGCTTCTCTGGAACAGACTCACCATCTCTGTAAAACAAAGCTCAACCCTGTCCATATTCAAGTGCAACTTGGATCTACTTCTCTGAAGTACAGCCTAACACAGAAGGTCTTTGCCTAATGAAGTACGCAGATGGCTGCAAACTAGGAGCCATAATCGAAACTCCTAACAATGTGGACATCCTACAAAAGGGCCTCACTGAGACAGATGCCTGGTGTCAAAGCCATGGCCTCAAGCCCAATGCCAAAAAGTGCATTGTCATCACTTTTGGTAAAAACTCTGTACCCATGAACTACCACATAGGCAGTAGTCTAGTTAACACCGAAAGTGTGATAAGAGACCTTGGGACACAGGTGGACAGTAGTCTCTCCTTTGATAATCACATTGCCACAGTAGTCAGGAAATCCTTCTATGTGGCACACCTCATCACAAAAGGTTTCTCATCCAGGAAAAAAGAGGTAATTGTTCCCCTGTACTCATCACTCATTAGACCCATTATAGAGTACAATGCCCTTTTGGTATGTACCTCACAAGACATCTACAACAACTGGAAAGGCCATAGAAATACCTCACAAAGAGGATTACTGGTCTCAAACAGATGCCCTACGCAGACTTTCTCAAAAAACTCCAGCTTTACTCCATCGCATATCGCCTACTCAGAGGCGATCTCTGCCTAACATACAAAGCTATGTCAAACCCAGAATTGTTGGACATGCTCCACTTAAAGAAATCCCAATCCCTCTGAGCTACATGCTCTAGGGACCTAAACCTTGTCACCACAATAAACATAACATGCTGGAGGGATAGATTACTGTCCCAGAGACTTCCCATACTCTGGAACAGACTACCTATCTATGTCAAACAGAGCTCCTCATTAGCACTCTTCAAGAAAAATCTTGATGATTGGATGAGAAACAGGAAATTCACCCCGGGGTTCACTTCTGTGGCTCTGCTCAACAGGGGCACAGGAAAATAATTTTCTTGGGTGGCGAAAGCCAGGGTACATTTTGGCTGAGCTATAGTTTCGGGGCCAGCCTAGTACCTACCTATGAACCTATGAACACAAAATGTTCCCTAGTACTACCCCTGTACTTCTAATAGACAGAGGCAGTTCTCAAATGCTTTACTCCATGCATTGATGCTCTCAAATTGTCATTAAGTATAATCTATAATTATAGCCAACAGTGGACAAAGCCAAACTCTAACCAGATGGGACAGGTTAATTCGAGTAAAAAAAATGGACATTGGCTAAGCTTAAAATAGCCAGCAAGAGCAGCTAGCCTAGTACTTACTTAGGAACCTAGGAACCTATGACAGGTGAGAAAACATTGCAGTCAGAGATGGTCTTTAGCAGTATAATAATAACATCACTAGAATCAGTGCTAAAACACCAGTGGGCATCCAACAGATTCCACTTTAAAAGACAGAACAGCCTTCACTATCAAAGAAAAAAAATCAAACTGCTGAGACCAAAATATATAAGTACAGACTGGCCAAATTGTCCATTGTTCAAAAAAATAAGTATGACAAAACCCTAGACAAAGTCACAAGTAATTTAAAGCCATGATCCAAAGTCACATTTGGCAAACAAGCCCACGTAGCTTCATGGGAGATGGTACCAAATGTATCATTCTGCCCCAGCAGTTAAAACAGTTTCTACCTGGTCTCTTAAATGAATCAGTATTATGATAAAGCCATTGCTGTGGTAGAGCAAATGCTGAGACTGCCCTGGCCATAAGCTGTTAGGAATGAGATCAGCATTGTAAAATAAATTCTGACTGGCCCATGCAAGCAATATTTGTAATCATTTTGTAGTTGCAATTGTGAGCACAACTGCTTAAATTGCATTCAGTCTGTGGTGCATTTGCAGTTAAGGGGTACAATTTCCACTCTGTCCTTGCAAGGCAACATGCAGCATCTTTTATCATTTAAGCAGCCACAAATGAGATTGCAGCTGATTAAATTATTTAAAAGACTGATTACAGTGTGTATGTGTGTGTGTGTGTATATTAGGAACTGTAACAAGGAGTTAGTATACTTATTTGCTACAAATTTCAAAGTTGTTTCAAGCGGTGTAGGAAGGCTAGCAAAGAGCTCATATAAAGGCTCCCTATTACGCTGTCAAAGACCTTGTTGTCAAACCTTGTCACCACAATAAACAGAACATGCTTTCCCTGGGAAAGAAATTGTTTGGCCGCTTTCACTACTTTGCCTTTTTGACACTGTAGTGCAATCTTGGAATTGGTATATTTAAGTAGGGGGGTATGGGGGGCATAGCCCCCCACGTTATGTAATGTTTTACAGGGTTTTTTTGTTTCAGAACAGCGATTTTTTTTCCCCTAGAAAAAAGTTGCTGTTCTGAGGTTTCGATGTTGTAAGCTTTCGCTTACATGAGGTCGATTATGTGTCATTCGCTCTTCTGAGCATTCGATTTCATAATATAGACCCTATATAAATGCATACTAGTCCTGTGCCTACATAGGACTATTTATTTAAACTCTAGGAAAATTACTGAGCTGTAACAAGTCCATCAGCATTTTAATGTCATTCCTTAGAGATAAATCAGCTACTAGCTTGTCATCAGATGACTATCCCTTTCCTTCTTAATCTAATGTACATCACTAAAGTCCTGTTGCCCACATATAGATTACAGGGAATAATAACATTTTTCTATCAGAAAACCTTCAGTCTTCAGAAATAAAGGCATCATTTTTCCAAAAGAGAAGGTAGACAATTGAGGGAAGGGTCAGGTGAAAAGGAAGAAATCAAAATTGATCATGGAAGGATTGAAGAACATTACTGTAAGAAAAAAGGAAAAAGACAGAAGCTAACAACATGGCTCAAGCTGTGGATATACAAAGCCAGCTGGATGAGAACTGTATGCTTGACAATTTAATATGCAATGAAAACAGTGGGATTAATAAGACTAATGGTGATGAAGATAATTCCTTTGTAACAATTGATAGAACAGATATTCTTCTTCTTCTTCTTTCGGCTGCTCCTGTTAGGGGTCGCCACAGCAGATCAACTGTTTCCATTTTTTCCTGTCCTCTGCATCTTGCTCTGTCACACCAACCACCTGCATGTCCTCTCTCACCACATCCATAAACCTTATCTTAGGCCTTCCTCTTTTCCTGTTACCTGGCAGCTTTATCCTTAGCATCTTTTTCCCAGTATACTCTGCATCCCTCCTCAGCACATGTCCAAGCCAATGTAATCTTGCCTCTCTGGCTTTGTCTCCAAATCTTCCAACCTGGGCTGACCCTCTAATATACTTATTCCTAATCCTGTCCATCCTCGTCACACCCAGTGCAAATCTTAACACCTTCAACTCTGCCACGTCACGCACTGACTCCTGCCTTTTTGTCAATGCCACTGTCTCCAACCCATATAACATAGCTGGTCTCACTACCCTCTTGTAGACCTTCCCTTTCACTCTTACTGGTACTCATCTGTCACAAATCACTCCTGACACTCTTCTCCAACCACTCTATCCTGCCTGTACTTTCTTCTTCACCTGTCTTCCACACTCACCATTAGTCTGAACTGTTGATCCCAAGTACTTAAACTCATCCACCTTCGCCACCTCTATTCCCTGCATCCTCACCATTCCTCTATACTCCCTCTCATTCACACACATATATTCTGTCTTAGTCCTACTGACCTTCATTCCTCTTCTCTCTAGAGCATTTCTCCACCTCTCCAGGGTCTCCTCCACCTGTTCCCTACTCTCACTACAGATCACAATGTCATCTGCAAACATCACAGTCCACAGGGACTCCTGTCTGATCTCGTCTGTCAACCTGTCCATCACAACTGCAAATAAGAAAGGGCTCAGAGCTGATCCTTGATGTAATCCCACCTCCACCTTAAACGTATCCGTCACTCCTACCGCAGACCTCACCGCTGTCACACTACCCTGGTACATATCCTGTACCACTCTTACATACTTCTCTGACACTCCCGACTTCCTCATACAATACCACAACTCCTCTCTAGGCACCCTGTCATATGCTTTCTCTAAATCCTCAAAGACACAATGCAACTCCTTTTGACCTTCTCTGTACTTTTCCATCAACACTCTCACAGCAAACATTGCATCTGTAGTGTATGAAACCATACTGCTGATCACTAATCATCACCTCCCTTCTTAACCTAGCTTCCACTCCTCTTTCTCATAACTTCATGCTGTGACTGACCAGTTTAATCCCTCTGTAGTTACTACAGCTCTGCACATCACCCTTATTCTTAAAAATCGGTACCAAAACACTTTCTCCATTCCTCAGGCATCCTCTCACTTTCCAAGATTTCATTAAACAATCTAGTTAAAAACTCCACTGCCATTTCACCTAAACACCTCCATGCTTCCACAGGTATGCCATCTGGACCAACAGCCTTTCCATTCTTCATCCTCCTCATAGCTATCCTTACTTCCTCCTTGCAAATCCACTGCACTTCATGATTCACTATCCGCACATCATCCAACCTTCTCTCCCTCTCATTCTCTTCATTCATCAACCCCTCAAAGTACTTCCATCTGCTCAACACACTCTCCTTGCTTGTGAGTACGTTTCCCTCATTATCCTTTATCACCCTTACCTGTTGCACAGATATTACTGAATTAGAATTGAAGATTCTTCAGATTTGGACAGAAAATATATTATTGCAATTGGAGATTCAATTATTAGAGGAACTGATACTTCAATTGCAGAGAAGACATCTATTGAATAGTTTTATGCTTGCCAGGAGCAAAAACAGATGATGTGAGACAGACCTTAGAATACCTTAATGTAAGGAAGTACAAATCTGCTTCTCTTTGTGCCGGTACAAATGATCTCCTATGCAAGGACTCTCTAGCTGTTGTTAGGGAATTTACAGCTCTCTAAGACAGCATAGCTTGTACAGGTGTTACAATGTTTTTAACAAATCACATATAGAAAGGTGGTACAGCGGTAGCATTGTTGCCTCACAGCAAGAGGTTCTCCTGTTCGATTCTCGGCTGGAGTTCCTTCTGTGCAGAGTCTGCATGTCCTTCCCATGGTCGAGTGGCCTCCGAAAGACATGCGTGAATGGGCGTGCCTTTGCTGAAGGTTGGGCGTTGGGCTGGCAACTCGTCACCATAAAAAATCGACTGCCAATCATTAGCGGATCGGAGTTCTGCTGTGGTGACTCCTAACAGGGAAAAGCTGAAATGACCAACATATAGAAAGGAGAATTGGGCTACCATAAATGAAAAGATTTTTTTTAGGTAAATACTTACAGGACAAACATGCCCAATTTTAATAATGGAACTGTGTAGAGTATCTGAGCCTAATTTTAGGCTCACATTTGTTATGACAGGTTGATGTGCACTTGTCAAGATCAGGGAAGAGAATTTTTTGCAGCAGATATTTTGCATATTTGACAAACCCAAGGCAGGATTTTTGCAAGGTTGAAAATTTAACAGTTGACAGATAGCAACATTTGATGCATCTGCAACGGTTGTTAATGCTAGGAGCATTAATAATATATATTTTTTATTTTTATTGGAAAATTTGCTGCATTCCTACAGTGCTGATATTGTTATTGTTTGTCACACATGGTTATAGAATAATGACTGGAAAATAGTTCTGTTAGGGTGTAAATGTTTTTACTGTAACAGACTTTCTAACAAAAATCAGGTGGAGATGTTATGATAGGGATTAAAGATAGTTATGAGACCTGTGATTATTACATGTTCAGTGATAACACCAATACTATAGACTGTGTAACTGTGACAGTAAAGACGACCTTGGAGGGAAAAATAATAGTGGCTGGGGACTTAAATTTATAGACTGGAATAATATAGATTCAAAAGCATAGTAAGGAAATTATTCAGTTCAGGAGCAACAATTGCTTCATAGAAAGGAGCATACTACACACATTGTTTGTGTTTCTAAATAAATCACCTCATGTCAAGTTTTACCACTATTGATGCGCAGTGATCATGGTGTTATAAAGGTTAATATGTTGCTACATAATTCTGCCAAACTGAAATCTAAACCAATGCAAAACACCTACATGGAAAAAATGTCCTGTTTTAGAAAATGGAAATGTGTAGAGCAATCAAGCCTTCTTTTGGGTACACGTGTTCAGACAGGATGGTGTGCATTTGTCGAAATCAGGGAAGAGAATTTTTGCAGCAGATATTTTGCAATATTTGACAAACACTAGCCAGGATTTTTACAGGTCAAAAATGTAATAGTTCACAAATAGCAACATTGATGCATCTCTGATGGTTGTTAATGCTAGGAGCATTAATAATATGTTTTTTATTAGAAAATTTGCTACATTCCCACAAGATTGATGTTGTTATAGTTTGTGAAACATGGTTAAAGAACAAGGACTGGAAGCCAGTTCTGTCAGGGTATAAATGTTTTTACTGTAACAGACATTCTAACAAAAAATCAGGTGGAGGTGTTATGATAGGGATTAAAAATAGCTATGAGACTTGTGATTATTACATGTTCAGTGATACCATCAATACTATAGACTGTGTAACTGTGACAATAAATATAACCCTGGAACATATAACAATTGTTAGAGTGTACAGACCACCAAAGTCAAGTGCAGATGATCTAGAGGAATTCATACATTTCTTACATGAAACACAGGAGGGAAGAATAATATTAGCTGGGGACTTAAATTTACCAAAAACAGACTGGAATAATATCGATTCGACAATGTTAGTAAAGAAATTATTCACAGAGTATATTCAGGAACAGCAAATGCTTCGGATTGTAAAAAAAACCTACCAGGGGACGGAATATACTAGATATTTGTTGTGTTCCCAAAGAAATTACTGTAACTTCAAGTCAAGTTTTACCACCATTGATGTACAGTGATCTTGGGGTCATAAAGGTTAATCTGTTGCTAGATAATTCTGCCAAACTGAAATCTAAGCCAATGTACAGGTCAATTACAGATTATAGGGAAGCAAAACAGTTACTACATAAAACTAACTGGAGTGATGTGTTTATTGGAAAAAAATGCAGATGGAATGTGAAAAGTTTTGAAAGAGAAATTGAGCACAAAAAATATAAAAAAAAATGTTTAACATCAGGATCTAGGCACGCAACATCAGGGGGGTATATTTCCATAAAAACAAGATACCTCATTAAGGTGAGAGACAAAAAAATATAAGAAGTGGAAGAGAAGTCAAACTTCAACTTTGAAAACTGAAGGATTAAAGATACACAAATTGATAAACTGTGTGCAGATTCTAAAATTTATTCTCAGACACAACAGATTATAGATATATTTACAGATTCTTATGCAAAACAGTTTGGTTCCACAAAAGGGGTGGTAAGTTGTCCTAGTGACATCCAGGTAACCCCAGATACTGGAATCAAATTAGATTATATTGAAAAAGAACTGTGCAAACTGGATCCAAACAAAGTGAAGAGAGGAGATGGAATAAGTAACAATGACCTGAGAACACTTAAGCAAGAACTTACACTGCCATTACATCTATTATTCACTAGGTCATATAAATATGGGGAGATTCCTCAAGATTGGAGACATGCACTTATTAAACCTGTCTTTAAGGGAAAGGGGAGTAGGACAAACCCAGAATCATATAGACCCTTAAGTCTACTTTCATGTTGTGGAAAAATAATGGAGAAGGTAATATCAGATAATTTATTTTCAGAACTGGATAGGTTGGGATTTGAAACCATATATCAGCATGCATGTATTGAAAATAGATCTAGTACCACCTGTAACATGATGTTCTATAACAATATAATAACAGCTATGAATGAAAAATTGTGCTGTGATGTGATTTATATAGATTTTACTTCAGCATTTGACAGGGTCATGCACAAAACATTGATCAATAAATTAGTGCATCTAGGTATTGATGTACTGTTGATAAGATGGATAGCTGCATGACTTACAAATAGGACATGGCAAGTATCACACACCAACTGGACAGGTGAAATCCTTGATTACTGTCAAGGTGTCCCACAGGGCTCTGTACTAGGCCCTTACTTGTTTAGATTGTATCTTTCAGACCTTACTTTTTCATCTAAGGTGTTCTACAGTCTATATGCTGACGACCTGAAATTGGGTAAACTGATTACAAGTGTTGCAGATAAGGCATGTCTGTAAAATAATTTGACTAAATTGACCATTTGGGCACAGGAGACTAATATGTCGATAAATACATAAAAAACTAAGCATATGAGATCTGGGAGACATAAATTGAAAGGTGAATATTTAATACAGCACACAGTGATTGAAACTGTAGACTCATTTAAGGACCTGGGTATATGGGTAGATTCAGCTATGAGTTTTTCTAATCATATCAACCAATTGGCTAATGATAGTTATAGAACAGTAGGTCGTATAAAAAGATTTATAAAGTCTAGGAAATCAAACATAATGAAGTCATTGTTTGTTAGTTACATTAGACCCAAACTTGAGTATGGAATAACAATATGGAAACCCTATAAGAAAACAAGCATGAATAAACTGGAAAGAGTACAGTGGAAATATACTAAGGGCATCCATGGATGTGAAAATCTAAGTTATTATGAAAGACTAAAATATTTGAACTTGTCTAATGTCTCTTACAGATATTTAAGATGAGCTCTCATTCGGGTATATAGGGCATTTAGGGACAACTACCACTGGGAATGTTTGGGGTTATCAAAAAGTACTAGAGAATCGTCAGATAACCTATGTAGAAGATTCTAAAGGAATGAGAAGTGTACTAACTTGTTCTATGACAGAGTATCTGATGCTTGAAATAGACTACCAAATTACATTAAAGCAAGTATTAGTTTAGATATTTTTAAGAACAACCTGGACATTTATTATGGGAACAAGTGTTTTGGCATATTGGCAAGCTAGAAGGGCTTTAATGCCCGTGCTTAAAACATTTGTATGTATGCATGTATGTATGTATATATGTATGTATGTATGTAATGCACTAATGATTAATAACAGATTATATGGAAGCAAAACAGTCACTATATAAATTTAGTTGGATGACGCATTCAGTGGAAGAAACTGCAGAAAGAATGTGGAAAGTTTTGAAAGAGAAACTGAATGCAAAAAATTAAAAAAAATTTTAACATCAGGATCTAAACACACAACATCAGGAGGAAATATTACTGTAAGAGCTAGATACTTGATTAATGTGAGAGACAAAACATGTAAGAAATGGAAAAGAGGTCAAACAGCAACTGTGAAAACTGAAAAAACAAGCTGGACAGATATTATACAGAGAGAGAGACGGCATCAAGAAAAAACTGAAGAGCATTTTGAGCATAATAGAAAACAGTTTTATAAATGCAGAAGATGTGGAAGTAATAAAGACAAATAAACTGATAAACTGTGTGCAGATTCTAAAATGTATTCTGAGGCACAAGAGATTATAGATACATTTACAAAATCATATGCAAAGCAAGTTGGCTCCACAAAAGGGGTGATAAATTGTCTCAGTGGCATCAGATAGTGAAATCAAATTAGATTATACTGAAAAAACTATGCAAATTTGATCCACATAAAACATAAGGAGGAGATGGAATTAATAATAATGATCTAAGAACACTTCAACAAGAACTTACCATTATATTGATTATTTACTATGTTGTATAAATATGGGAACATTCCTCAAGACTGGAGACATGCACTTGTTAAACCTATATTTAAGGGAAAGGGGAATAGAACAAAGCCAGATTCATATAGACCCTTAAGTTTATTTTCATGTTATAGAAAATAATGGTGAATGTAATATTGGATAAGTTATTATCAGAAATGGAAAGATTATAATTTGAAACCATACATCAACATGCATATGTTGAAAGTAGATCTATTACCACCTGTAACATGACAATATACTATAACAATATAATAGCAGTTCTGAATGAGAAATTGTGCTGTGATCTATTATATATATATATATATATATATATATATATATATATATATATATATATATATATATATATATATATATATACACATATATTTAACTTCAGCATTTGACGGGTATAGGCACAAAACACTGATCAATAAATGAAAGCAACTAGGTATTGATGTATTTTTGATAAGATGGATAGCTGCATGGCATACAGGTAGGACATGGAAAGTATCATACAGCAACAAAACAGGTGAAATTTAAGGTTACAGTCAGGGTGTCCCAAAGGGCTCTTTCCTAGTTTAATACTTGTTTAGACTGCATCTTTCAGATCTATTTTTTCATCTGAGGTGTTCTATAGTCTGTATGCAGATGACTTGAAACTGATTGCATGTGTTACAGATAGGGCATGTCTGCAAAAGAACGTGATTAAGTTGACCATTTCTGCACAGCAGAATAATACGCTGAAAAATACATCAAAAAATTATCCTATGAGACTGCGAGATATAAATTAAAAACTCAAATATTTAATACAGCACATAGTGAAAGCTGAAAATTTAATACAGCACACAGTGATTGAAGCTGTAGATTAATTTAAAGACCTCGGTGTATGGGGAAATCCAGCCTGAATTTTTCTGATCATATCAACCAGTGATACTTATAGAACTATAGGTTGCATAAAAAGATTTATATTGGCTAGGAAATCAGAAATGTTGAAATCATTGTTTGTTAATTACATTATGCTGACACCTGAGTATGGAATAACAGTATGGAAACCTTGCAATAACATGAGCATGAGTAAACTGGAAAGAGTACATTAGAAATACACCAAGGGCATCCATGGATGTGGAAGTTAGTGAAAGAGTAAAACATCTGAACTTCTACAGTGTCTCATATGAATATTTAAGAGGAGACCTTATTCGGGTATCTTCTTTTCCTTTTTCCCATTAGGTGCCACCACAGCAGAACAACGGACCACAGAGCAATTGGCAGTGGAGTTTATGGTGTCGAGTTGCCAGCCTGTTGACCAACCTTCCGCAGAACACACGCACTCACACAAAGGGCCAGTTTAGAGTGTCCAATCCACTTGCAGATGTCTTTGGGATGTGGCAGGAAACTGGAGCACCCAGAGGAAACCCACATAACCACAGACAGTGCATTCAGACTTCACACAGAAGGCACCACAGCCAAAAATCAGAATGGAGAACCTCTTGCTGTGAGGCAGCAATGCTAACTGCTGCACCACCGCGGCCACCCAGACCTTATTTGGGTATACAGGGCATTTAGAGACGACTATCTCTAGGAATCTTTGGCATTATCAAAAAGTAGTAGAGAATCATAAGACAACTTATGTAGAAAATTCTATAGGAATGAGAATTGTAGCAATTTGTTCTCTGAGAGAGAGAGAGAGAGAGAGAGAGAGAAGCTGATGCATGGGATAGACTATAAAATTGCATTAGAACCGGCACTAGTTTAAAAAAAGGAAAAAGCACTTTACTTTAGTGATCAGTTTATTACACTCAGATACACCCCCTGCTCTTTCACTGAAGAGCAAAAAACAAGCAAACAAAAAAAACAGATGATGCTTCTAGTGGCACACTGCCCCAGTGGTCACTCCAAACACCCTCCATCCTTCCTACCCCAGCCATTGATGGTCCCATTTCTGTGCCCTGCCACCATCCCTCCTTTACATTAAAAAAGATAATAATTTCTTCTTTTAAACTGTCATAAATTGATTATTATTGTTTATAACCTGCCAGCACAGAGTGCTACAGCACCGTTTTTTTTTTTTAAAAAGTTTCAACTGTTGCAGTGAGAAAAAGCTTTTACATTGTAACAAGCCGCTGCTACAGCTTAGACCACTCCGGAGCAATACACTGCACAGATTTGACCCCAAATAGTACTGCATTATAGAGAGAGACTGGGATCGGCTGAATGCAGCACCCAACAGTTTGTAGTCTGGACAGTTGACCCTCTCAACCCACCCTAGAAATGTTACTTCTTAGCAGTCTGATAATGTTCGTTTATCTTTCCTGTGAGATGCTGGCCTCTTTCATCATGGCTTTTATAAAAAATTCACAAGTATGCTTCCTTTTGAAATATGTTTCCACAAGTCACTTAAGACTGCTTCCAGACCATCACCCAACCACAGTCCCAAAAATTGTGCAGCATTCCTGCCCCTTCCTTCTAACACCTGCAATACCTATGACCCTCCTTTCTGCTTTCCCTTTCCAATCGCACTGGGGTTAGATACAATATTCTTGGATCTCTCACACAGTGTTCTTTCTGCGTGTGCCTCACTGCCTGAATTGACTTCTGCCAGTACCCTGTAACTCCCTTTCATCCTTCTTTCCTT
Organism: Protopterus annectens; assembly: GCF_019279795.1. NCBI lineage: Eukaryota > Metazoa > Chordata > Ceratodontiformes > Protopteridae > Protopterus > Protopterus annectens. The sequence continues at coordinate 904,509,969 of NC_056735.1, forward strand.
CCCTCATTCTTTCTCATTTTCTCTTACCCAGCCTTGTGCCTTCTTTCCCTTAATCATTCATATATATGTTTGTTCCCCCGCTTCCCTAACATTTTCCATTTCCTACAGGGTTCTATCACCTCTTTTTTTTTTTTTTTGCACTTACTCCCATCCTATCTGCTCCTTTCTACTGTTGTAATTTGGTATTCTTTTTCCAGGTCTCCTTGAAAGACAAGTAGTTCCACCACTGGGCCCCTGATATTCTATATTCTGTATCAATTTCTCCATTGTTTTAAATCTTTCCCCACCATACTTTGCTCTGCATACCAAATCTTTACCTTAAGCTTTTCCTCCAGATTTCTTCATGTTCTTCCCTATCTTTGCCTCCCACCCTTCTGTTCCCCTTAGTTTTTTGACTTTCCCTTTATCCAATGCCATGTGTCCCAGTTCTTTTAGAGCTACTTTATTCATGTTCTTTAGTAAATGTATCAACATTTTCTTCTACTGTACTGTTTTGCTTAAACTCTTATGTTGAGGTATGAGGGAGACCCTAGACCCCCTTTTCCAGTTCATTCATACTTTTGCCCTGCTCAATCTTTTCCCCTTACCTTTATCAATCTAGTCTTCTACATCTTTTTGCATTTGATGTAGCCTTTTGCCTCTGCATGTTGCTGAGTCGGTGGGGAATTATTTGATAGCATCATCATCTTTGAAGTGTTAATTCTCCCAAGAAATGTATACTCCTCACCAAAGAGCATACATCTCTTAGCACAAGAAATCTGGAAAAATAAAAATCAAATAAATGTGTGTGTGTATGTGGGGGGGGGGACAAAAGCCCAAAATCAGGGACAGATTTTAAATATCGCTCTTACAAACTTTGATTATTGATAGAATAACAGGTTTTACTTTAGTATGCTTTTTCAGAAATATATGAAGTCTGAAAGTCAAATATCGTTCATTGTTTAGTGACATCAATCCTTAATCATTTGCCAGAAAGCCACAACTTTTATTAGGAACAGAACAAAATATGATTCACAAATCTGAACATTCTGTGAAAATCAACAGTTGAGAGGTATGCTGTAGAATATCCTTTATCTTTTCCCAGTTTCCTCGAGGTTTTTCCCAATTGTCTCTCTCACTGTTTTCCCAAAATAGAGCCCTAGGTAATTGGGGAACTCTGCTTCTTTTATCTCACTTATTCTCCCTTTCCTTTTTGTAATCTTACTACCATGGTCTTTTTGTTGTTGCACCTGAGTCCTACCACTTCCCTTTTAAATGCCTTCCTTATAGTTCTCATTGCCGAAGCCACATCCTCTGACATTAACATACAGTCATCTGCATTTAACACAAATGAGATTTTATCCCTTCATTTTCTTCAAGCAGTGTCCAATTGAGTCTAACGTCCTCTGCCAGCTACTCAGTCTCAAGTGTGAACTGACCTAGGGATAGTGGGAACCCCTGTCTGATCCCTCTCTCTATCCTTGTCTCTCGAGATACTCTTCCATGCATCAATATTTCAGTTTATGGGTCTTGGTATATGGCATGTATCCAACATATGAACTATCTTCCGTAGAAATTTCCACCTCATCATATCATAGTATTTCTTCCTCTATTCCTCCTGTGCATACTTTCTAGTAGCTCTGTCTTCCTTCTATTCATAAAGCTTTCCTTTCACAAAACCATTTTGCCCTGCTTTTATCATTTTTGGCAATACTTCATCTAGTCTTCCTGTCAAAATCTTGATGTTTACATTAATCAAAGAGATAAGCCTATAATTTCCCACTTTCTCCCTTTCTCATCCCCCTTTAGATATCATGGCTATTCTGGGCTTCCTCATATTTTTACATATTTTACCTGAATCCTGAAATCTCTTGTTTTCCTCCTTTTGCAGCTTCCACATTTCTCCCCCTATCCATTTATAGAACAATAATGAAATCCATATGGCCCTTCAGCTTTCTTCTTTTTCACCTTGTACATGAATTTCTTTGTCTCTTTCTCTGCCACCTCTGCATTCAGCTTCTCTCTCTGTTCATCTTCCAGTATGTATCCCTCTACATTCTTTCCTAGTTCCATTCAGATACATCTGTCCCTTCCTGTTATTTGTAGTCTCCCTATAGTATTCCTTGAATCTTTCCCTGATTAGTTTATCCTCATAAATATTCTCCATCTCATTTGCTTATCATCTGTACTTATCTGTCTGCCTTCTTTTTGTATTTCTTTGCTATTTGCTTCCCTTGTGCCCCCCCCCACTTTCCACCAGCAGTCCCTCCAGTACCATTGTTGATTTTCTTCCTCCATAATAATTTTACTCTCCAAATCCACTCAATGTTTTTTCTGATTTATAGTGCTTGCTTGCCACTTCCATGTCTTCCACCTTCATTCAGTTCCCTTATTACCACTTTCATCAGCTATTCAGTCACACTCCCTTCTTTCCTGATGCACTTATCAGTTTTCCACTGACAGTAACCTTGATCCCATCACACAAGTGTTCCTCCAGTTTAACTCTGCCTTTCATATTGACCTGTATTGACACATTTATTAGCCGCTGCAGTATTTTTGTCCTCTGTCTACTTCCATTTATTTCTAGCCCTCATCTACTTCATTTTCATTTCTTTCTGTTCCTGTACACCTTAAAACTCAGTGCTACTTGATCTAATATGTGTCCCTCTTGCATTTGGGCCTCTTCCATTATCTCCAATAGGTTCTCCTTCTCTAAGAACCTGTCTAACCTACTTTCTGTACCAAATTGGTTCTTGTGAAGATGCATTCCATCCAATTTAGATACCTTTCATTCAATATGTCCAGCAACCCTCTGTTCATCATTGTTTGGGCTAGTTCTTGTCTCATCTTTTTGCTATATTCCCTCCTTCCATACCACCTTTTTATTTCCCCTGTTCTGTAACAGCACCATAGATCCCCTTATTATCTCTACTCCATCTCTTCTTGTCCATAACCAGTTAGCAAAACAAGTTCTTGTAGAATCCTTCTGTACCCTGTTTGGCACATGTATGTTTGCTGTTGTCCACTGTACAATGTCCACTCTTCCTCGCCAAATGCTCCCTCTACCTATACCGCTTTTTATTACTTTCATGGTGGTTGGCTTTAGCTCTCTATGAAAAACTGCTACTCCCCTATTTCTTCTTCCTACCTTGGTGTCCATTTCCTGTGGGTAGTCACAACATAGCATCTCCTCACCATTTCTAATTTTCAGTTTTGTTTGTTGTAACAAAACAATGATTCTCACATACTCTTTAACTTGTCCAGTATTATCCTTCTTCTGATAGTATTTGTTGAACCCCTAATGTTCCACATATTTAACTGATTATTTGTTATTTTTTTGGCATCCCCTCCCTGATTTGTCTGTTGCTGCTGTCAGGGATAGTTCTGTGTCTGGTTCTACTCTTTAAGATGAACACTGTCCTCTAAGGCAGCTGCCTACATTCAGACCTGTCTTCCCTGCCATTGTTCTCTTGCATGGGTATGCCACAGATGTGGGCCTTCTTAGCAAATTTCAAATTGCAAATTCCTGCATACCCTGCCCTGAGCTTTGAGCTAAGACAACCATCTTTGCTGGGCTCTCTAGTACCTTCTGAAAATATTATGCTATGTTGACAGAAAAAAAAATGTTGAATTGGAGATGTCATGATTAAGTTATTATAAATATATGGTCTTACGACACACTTTATGTATTTCATTTTAATCAATGACAATTTCTGCTGAAATAGGCTAGATAATGTATCTGTTTAAAAAATTATATCAACAGAGCTGTAATATAGAAATGTTCACATTTCAAGCTTCTTTCTACACCAAATCAGTTACTATGGTGTTTTGACAACTGATAAATTCTCATACAATAGCCAGAGGATAATGATCTGAACTCTGTGCCATTGTTGTAATACAATACCTCATATTTCCAGAATGCAATAGTCCAAAATAGTTAGATTCTAAATGTGCCATTTCTAAACAAATGTGACTGGAGTGCATGGATGAAATGCAATGTCACTGCAAGAGTGAAATGCTAAAGAAATATTTCTACTGAATGTGACGAAAGAAGACCGAATCAGAAAGGAGGAGTTTGGTGATATAAATATGTGAAGAGTGTGCACTGTGGAGGGGGTCATGCAGAAGCACAGTCTGTTTCAGTGGTTTGTAATTATATATTGGGTTCACAGAAATCTTAAATAATGATAGAAGGTGTGGAGAGTTTTGCCCACCACATGTGAATGTGATAATTTTCTCCTTCTGCACTCTCCATGCACACGTGTGTGTGTGTGTGTGTGTGTGTGTGTGTGTGTGTGTGTGTGTGTGTGTGTGTGTGTGTGTGTGTGTGTGTGTGTGTGTGTGTGAGAGTGTGTGTCTGTGTGTGTGTGTGTGTGTGTGTGTGTGGTATAGTGATACAGAAAAAATAAAGATCTAAATAATGATTTCATTGTTCATTCTGCTTTGTACATTGAAATGTGATTCTTTTTTGAAAATCTGTTTTACCTTTTAATTGCATGTCAGGATAACATTTTTTGTTTTCTTTTAACAGAGCTAACTTTTAAAGCAGTAGATATCGCTTCCATTTTCTGTTACAAGTAAGGTAAGCAGTGGGATGTGTGGCTATTAACTCTAGAATACTAAATATTTTATCCATGCTTTTCTCTTAACTTTTTATGCAAATGTTGATTTTTCAGAGTACTACAGATTAATATATATCTGTTTGCTTAGGTAACTATGGCAGCAACTAACAGTAGCACCGAAGACGTAGACTTTCTCCTGATTGCTTTTCCTGCATCGCAAGATCTGCAATACTTGATTTCTGTTCCTTTCTCAATTATGTTCCTGGTGGCATTATTTGGCAATATAACAGTATTTTTAATTATTGTAACAGAAAATAGTCTCCAAGAGCCCATGTATTACTTCATGTCAATCTTGTCAGTTACTGATTTTCTTATAAGTGTTACTGTTTTGCCTGAAATGTTAACAGTGCTATGGTTTGGTGAGCAAGCTATAAAGCTGAATGTCTGTTTTACTCAAATGACATTTATTGCAGTGTTCGCAGCCATGGAGTCAGCAATGTTATTATTAATGGCTTTTGATCGTTATACTGCAGTATGCAATCCTCTGAGATATTCCGGAATTATTACAAATACTTTTGTATTAAAAGGAAGCTTATTGGCAGCAGCCAGAAGTTTATGCACTGCAGTACCTCTGCCCCTACTTGCTGCGATGTTACCATTTTGCAGAGTAAGTATTTTAAGCCATGTATTTTGCGAATACCCTGCTGTTATCAACGTTGCATGTGCACGTACTTCCCTAAGTATCGCTTATCTTTATGCTTTACTCATAGTAGGAGCTGTACCTGATGCAGCTTTGATTTGCCTGTCATACTTCATGATTGTAAAAGCTGTACTGAATCTAAAATCAAAAGAGTCCAGGGAAAATGCAATTAGTACATGTAGCTCTCATTTTTTTCTTATTCTATCATTTTATCTGTCTGCAGCACTTACATTAGTAGCATCTATTTTTGAAAACAAAATACCAGCTAACATTCGTGTTTTATTCTCAGCTCTGTATATTACTATACCGTCAACATTAAATCCTTTAATATATGGTATAAAAACAAAAGAGATTAGACAGATCATAATGAAACATTTAAGAACATTTAGAATAGTTTCATAAGGTGCCTCATAAATAGCCTTAATTTACTAAATATATTTAATATATTTACGTCACAAACATATTTTATTCATGGCATTTTATTGCTAGCATATTTGTATAAAAAAATGACAGATACGATTTGTAAACTTTCTGAGCATTTAAATTTTGCTATGTAGTGTTATTTAAAAATCTATATACATATTTCTTTGCCAAATTAATTTTAAAGGGTACAAAACTGGAGTGCACTTATTGACAAAACCATTTACTGTTCTTAAGGCTTTCATTGCTGATATTTAATTAAAGAATGCATCATCACTTAATTGTGTACACAAACAAAATTAAAGAGAGCAATATAAGGGCGATGCCATAAGGTCCCTTGCAGTGGGCAAGCTACTTACCAAAAACGGAGATTTCAAGAGCATATTTGGCTGTGGGATAAGTATGTCTTCTGTCATTATAAGACTCACACTTTGAAACAATCTTTTAAGATGTCCTGACAAAAATAAACATATTTGCTCTAAAGTTTGAAATGTATTTATTTATTCACATCTGATTACTAAGAAAGTCTAACTGGGTAGGTGCCCGTTTTCAGCAGAGGCCTGGGGAGAAAAGCATCAACGTATTACAAAAATATTTTAAGAACAATAACTTTACAATCTTCAAGAATAATACAAACTCTTCTACAGTTTACAATAATTATACCAAATTAGATATAGTGTGGCAAGACTGGTTAAAAGTAAATACAACTTATATGACAATGATTTAATATTTATAGAAATTTTAACTAGTTTAGAGAAATGAAATGTATGTGAGTATAATAATATTAAGTAACAGAAATAAAACAAAGTTATCTCATATTTAGATAGTAAATCAGGGGAGAGAAATTAATTGAAATAAGGAAGTGAGTGAAAAGGGGAAGTAAGTACTTATTCATATTTAGGGATACAGTTTATCTTTAAGTTAAGCAAGACAAGAGACAGATTTTGGCTAGAAAGTCTTCCAGAATGATTTTAAAGGACTTGGAGGGAGAGTATTGACCTGATGGGCTCATGTAAGGAATTCCAGGTCTAACCAACATGGTATGAGTACAGACTATGTCCAGTAGATATGATAGGTTTGTGGGCAGAGTGGAGTTTTTAGTCCTTGGATTGTAGTGACTAAGTAAGAACAGAGCTGGGTAGAATGATATTTAGTGCTGGATAAACAGATGGCTGCTGGATAACTTTATAGGTGATGAGATGCTGTGCATATGTTAGTTGATGTGGTAGTATGATTTTTAGTGCTATACACTGGTGGGTTCTGAAATTAGTATTTTCTGCAAATTTAGTCACTTTAGTAAAGCATTGTTCAAGTTTTGCTTTCCGTGATACATGAAGGTTAGTAAGGATGGGAGAACCAGAAAGTAGTGAGAAGAAAAGGTAAGTAGTGGCAAGTGTAGTTTTAGTTGCATTGGTGAGAACACTTTGGGCTCTATAAAGCATTCCTAGTTATTAGTGAGTTGTTTTTGTTTTGTTTTTTATACAACTTTGTACATGCAGGTCAAGTTTACGATTATCATTCACTATCATCCCTAATAACTTGCTATGAAAAGTGACTTTAATGGTTGTATTATTAAGAGACAGAACCCAGGATTCAGCAAGCTCTGCATGGTGTGCAGCAATAGTGCAAGAGCTGCTGCATGCAATATGGCTGACGAGCGATCCAAGAACAAGCTCCAGGGATGTGCAGGAGCACTCCTACACTATTCCTGCATGGACACCACTGATCTATGCTAATTACCTCATTTGATGGTGAAAACCATGCAAATGAGGAGAATTAGTGATCTAGGAAGCAAGCAGGTGTCTGTGCAGGAATAGTGTAACCTGCAGAAATGTATTCTGTTACTAACCAAATACATTTCTGCAAATTACAAAACGGAGGCATGACAGCTCCAAAGAAAGCATGTATTCAATGTAGTAGGCATGCCAATGGCCAAATATATGGCCACTGGCATGGGAAATAGTTGCAAAATTATAAAAAATAACTTTAATTTTTTTTTGGCCAATTTTGGCCGTTTAAGTGTAGGGCAGCGGTGTGCAAAAGGGATAGGCCCAAAAATAAGAAAAAAAATTGGAAATAACTTTTAAACCCAAATCAGAATTTTTGCCATGATAGTCAATGGCATGCATAAGACAACAATACCTGGGAATAGTGGTTGCTAATGGGGAAGGCTCAGTGTGAGTGTAGTAACTGTGGATTAGCATTCTGTTTTATGCAAATGAGGGGACTGATACTGAATCACAGATTTCCTCTCAGTGTTAGCTTGCACCCAACCGTGTAGGAGCAGCAACACCATGGTATAAGTATAAGAGGTAGATGACCTCATAAGGGGGAGTGTCATGCATGCTGCAAGCTTATTGGAGCTCTGTGGCCCATGTTTGCCCTTAGCTAAGCACAACTAAAGAAGGGAGGGGTATGTCTGAGGCTACCTAGCAGTGTTTACATTGCCTAAACCATTGTGCGTGCCATGCACCGGGTTATAAAAAAAAAAAAAAAAACAGGAAATAGCAGCTCTGTTCATATCTGAGCAATGGGTATGCTTCAGCACTTAAACAAGAAGGCAATAGGAAGGGAAAACAGCAGTAGGAAGGCAATCAAGGGGAACTAGCATAGCTGGCAGGTGAAATGTATCAGAATCAACCAATTACACAGGCAGCAGCCCAGCCCAGCACACTACTATAAATTATGCAAACACCTTTCACTCTGTTTTTTTCCCACAAACTCTACACCACAGGTGTACACAGAGGGGGAAATTTTACCTGACAAAACTAACAAAATGTTACGAGCTGTTGTTGTTCTCATACATCAATATGTGCAGGAGACTGAGGGTGGTGAGGCTGTGAATGCTGACGACCAACCCACAGTGGGGAGGAGAAGAGTGTACATACACAGGGTAACCTACTAGGGGCTACATGAGCTGGAGATAGTGGAGCGCTATAGCATGGACAGGGACATTTTACAACAAATTGTTGAGCTGTGCCGGCCACACCTCACATACAGAACCAACAGAGGGGAACCCATCCCAGTGGATACCAAGGTATGTGTAGGTTTAAGAATACTAGCCACAGGTACCTTCCAAAGGCCAACTGGGGATATCACGGGGATCTCACAGGCATCAGCATCCAGGGTATTCCACCAGTTCCTGGATGCCATGTCAGCACATGCCAGTGAGCACATACATTTCCTCAACACCCATGAGGCGTTGACCAGTAATATGTGTGTCTTCCACCAAATAGCAGAATATCCTGAGGTACTGGGTGCTATAGACTGCATGCACATACACATCAAAGCACCACCCGGTGAGCGGGGTAGGGTCTACATAAATCCCAAGCGCTTCCCCTCCATCAACTGTCAGGTCTTGTGCAATGCCCAGAGCATTATCTTGAATGTATGTGCTCGCAGCCCTGGAAGCTAACACGACTCCCACATCTGGCATATGACACAGCTGTACCAGAAATTTGCCAGTGGGGACATCCCATATGGCCACCTAGTGGGGGATGCTGGATATGCACTGGAGCCCTGGCTGATGACACCCACCAGAAATGCACACACACCTGAAAAACAACTCCATAATGAGGCACACGCACAAACCAGAACCATAATAGAGAGTGTATTTGGGATGCTTAAGTCACGGTTCCAGTACCTGGACATGTCCGGTGGAGCCTTGCAGTACTATCCAGCTACATGTACACAAATTTTCTTTGTATGTGCCATGCTACACAATATGATGCTGTGGAAACAGCTGCAGCAGGAACAGCACGGGGCAGAGCCACACAGCCCTCCACCATTCCCAAGGCCATCACAGGCACAGAAGGACTTGAAGGAGGAACAACCTGAGCCTGCCCATGTAGGCAGAAGAAGGCATGCCCAGTATGCCCAGGCTTTGGCAAAGAGGCAACTCATACCACATACACTGACACAGTAGGGACCCAGGGAATGACACCTCTCTCTGACTCACACATACAGTAAAAGGGATTCCAAACATGACACTGCCTGTGCTTTACCATGTATAGACAGTGTACTTTGTGCATCCATCATAGTCAGCCCTCCAGCACCATCCTCAATACTAGCACAGCCACAAGGTAAGTCACTCTTCCTATCAATTGCTGAATGGAGTAGTATGTTCTGCTAGTTGTATCTATAGTATGGATGTGAGCATGCAAGGGAATCCGGTGGCTGAATGGGATGGCAGCAGATAGTGGACACCTATATGGGCAGCATGAAATCCATAGCAAATACTGGTGTCAACAAAGTAAGCAGTACTAGACAAGGTGACAAATCCCACTGCAGTACATGTGGTGGCCCAAATGTGTGTCCATAGGACACACACATGCATGTCAGTGAGGCTCACATACCCAATACCAGCCTCAACCAGCAGGACAGGTGGAGATGACCATAAAGAAAGGCTGTGCTAAGGCCACCAGTTGATGCAATGGTGAACAGACCCCCTCCAGACCTACACAGACAGACTACAACAGGTCTGGCAGTTGTATGTTAGTTCTGAAGGGTAAGAAGTCTGAAACTGAAATGTAGGTCAATAAAACCTAAGATCTGTACTCTACTGATATGCCTCTAGTCTGCATGAAAGGTCAGAATACAAAACAAAATGGAAGCCAACAGAGTACCTGAAATACCAGTACAGTCACAGCAAATCTTTACAGTTGTCAGATGTGACCCCCCCCCCCACAATCCAATGTAGAAATACAGTAACATGTACATGTGGGTTTAATAACAGTGGAGCACAGATTACCTGAGCTGGCCCATATCACAGGATAGATTGTTGCATGTGTACAATATGCAAGGGTCCATGTGTTAGGTTGTTGTGTGTTCTATATTGTGTGGAAGTGGTCAGCATGTAGGCATGGAGGGTTTTGTCTTGGTGGCCTATGGTCAGTACTGTTGATGACAGGGCCATGTTCTGACAACTGCTGTGCCAACCAAATGCATCTCAGCAATACCCAATTCAGCAGTCATCCATACTCACTGTCCAGATGTCAATATCTGTCACCATCTGAAAGACGGACATGCCATGAATGTAGGGCCCAGACATACACACAGTACACAGGTGGAAGTATCCTAGACAGAGTACATAAAATGTAACATTCATCTGCACACACCTTTGGAATTGTACATACAGGATAGCAGCACATTAGTTGTCTGTGTAGTATGAAATACTGATGTAATCTGGCCAATCACTAGCAGACCACAAAAGGCACAGTTATGAAGTAATGAGAGACTGCCTATGTCCTCGCACAAGGCAGCATAAGCAGCATGTCCCAGGTATATCTGTGAGTCAGCTGCAAGAAGCTTCCATATCATGCATGCACTCAGCTCACCCCATCATCAGCCACAGGTTTATCACAGGTCATATCCCTGCTGCAGGGAATGAATGCAGTATGACCCCCACTTCTGTATGGGAATACCCACAGAATGCAACATGCTGAAAAGGTGTCCCATGCAGGTGTGTCCCTAGCTGTAAGCAGCACCCTGCCAGCATCCACACCACTGGATCAATAATGAAAGAAACTATTGACATTAACACCTTGCACACTTACCCTGTCAACCCAGGGGAATCCAGTGGCTCGCAACCTGGGAATGTAGAAGTGACAGAATGCACTGGCCTGCTACAAATGGCCTGCATCACTACCAAATGCCCTACAGTCCTCTGTCAAAGGCCTGTGTCTCACCTGTACTGCCAATGTATGTTATCTCATAGGGTCCCAACTAACAACATAGCACAGTCCACAAAACACAAATGCAAGGCCATGTTGACAAATCCCAGTAGCATGCCCACCATGTCCTACTGCATGAACTATGGACCAACCCCTAAATATTGCTGGGATGAAGGGACAACTATAGGGATACTTCTTGCATAATGTTAGGAAGATGATAGAATAACAGAGTGGAGGGTGTAGAAGCATGGACGTCATGGAGTGTGTGAAGTCTGAAACTCTGATGTGTGCCCATTCTAGCCCTGCCTGCAAACCCAGTAATGGGTGGCCACAAACCTGCTTGTAAACCACAGTGTGAAGGGGAACTGACCAGATATATGAGCCCTGCCTCTGGGTAACCTGGTTGAATATGTACAGCTGAGGGGTATGGCCACAGCAGGATATGGCCATTCTGTTACGTAGATATATGTACAAGCATGGGATCCTCAGCCACCACAGTACCAAGATGCTGAATCATTTACACAGACTCATCAGCAAATGTCTGCAGCTACCCCTCCAGAATGGCATGAGTGTGCAAGAATATGTAGGCTGCAGACCACAATACTGGACACAACTTCATTCATCTTGTGTTTTCCAGGAAATAACTGTGAGCAAATAAGTATATCTGTCAGTAGTTGATGACATAATACAACACAGTGTAAAACAGTACATATGTTTAAACAACTTACACACAGTATTTATTATTCCATAAACTAATTTATGTTCAGGATCAAGCTATGGAATAAAGAACTGTGGTGGAATTGACTGTTGGTGTGTTTTGGGCAGAAGTGCTTACTTGCTACTGTGTGTTTCGTTGTTAAAACAGTACATATGTCTGAATATCTCTGCTAACACCAACCATGTAACGCAAGCAACACAGACACAATAGTTACAGTATCGCACTATCTTCCTCCCATTGTGACTCCATATTGTCAACCTATCTACAGATATCCTGCAGAAATAGGTCACTAGCTGTAGGTGTAGAACACCAAATCCTGGACTGGAGTACAACCTACATGGAATGGATTCACACACTCAATACAGAAGGTCATACTGGGAATGCTTCTACACTTAAAGAAATGAAGACCATGAGAAATGAAGCCCATGACTGACAACAACAGTGGACTATACATATCTGTCAGTCGCAGACGTCTGTGCACACACACCACATTGCAGACCATTCATGCTTTGCACTCACATTGGATAGGAATACTCACACATATCCAAGGCCAACACACTATAATATGTCAAATAGAGATATGGGGAAGGGAGAGACAGACAGTGACAGAGAGATTTCCATCATGAGGCCTGTCCCACCCACCACATATCCAATTGGCCAATATCACATGATGTGCCAATGTCAATCACTGTAGACATTGCTTTTGGTAGCCCTCGGCCCTATAGTGTCTGTGGTGCTTGTGATAACTGTGTAACATGATAGTACAAATCAGTATTCATCTAGCATTTGTATAGCCAGTCCTGTCAAATGTAAAGGTGTGTGTGTGTTTCCAGAGGAATGGTTTATGGCCCATTCATGCACACTGCACTCCCCATTGCCCATGTTAGCACTTTTGCTGATGTCAGTCACCTTGAAATAACCCTCTGGCCAAGCCTTAACCCCATAAGCTCCGTGGCACTTGTGATAACTGCGTATTGCTATAGTATAACATACTAGTTAGGTAGGAGTTCTAATCCCAAACATGGCAACTGTGAAACTCTGTGTGTGTGGAGATGAATGATTCTGAAGCTATTCACTGTCACTACACCTCCCATTCTGCTACTTCAGCAAGCCTGCTGATGTCAGTCACCTTGAAATAACCCTTTGGAGAACAGCCAGCCCCATAAGCTCTGTGGCGCTTACAATAACTGTGTAATGTAATAATGTAACCTATTCGTTAGGTAGTAGTTCTAATCCCAGATATGGAAACTGTGTGTGTGTGTGTGTGTGTGTGTGTGTGTGTGTGTGTGTGTGTGTGTGTGTGTGTGTGTGTGTGTGTGTGTGTGTGTGTGTGTGGAGGTGAATGATTCTGAGACAATTCACAGTCACTACACATCCCGTTACCCTACTTTAGCAAGCCTGCTGATGTCAGGCCCCTTGAAATAACCCTTTAGAGAAAGGCTAATTTCATAAGCTCAGTGGCACTTGTGATAACTGTGTAATGCTATAGTGTAACATATTAGTTAAATAGTAGTTCTAATCCCTGACATGGAAACTGTGTGTGTGTGTGTGTGTGTGTGTGTGTGTGTGTGTGTGTGTGTGTGTGTGTGTGTGTGTGTGTGTGTGTGTGTATGGAAATGAATGATTTTGAGGCCATTCACAGTCACTACACCTGTCATTGCCCTACTTTATCAAGTCTTCTGATGTCAGTCACCTTGAAAAAACCCGTTGGATAAGGGCCAGCCCCATAAGCTCCATGGCGCTAGTGATAACTGTGTAATGCTGTAGTGTAACATACTAGTTAGGTAGGAATTCTAATCCTAGACATGGCAACCATGAAACTGTGTGTGTTTGTGTGAGAGAGTGTGCATGTATTTGATAATACCTGATATTATGGACATTCACTCTTACAACTGTCCCCTTACACCTCCTTTAGCACTGCTGCTGATGTTAGTCATCTTCAAAGATACATGTGGAGAACTCTTTAACATATAAGCTCCATGATGTGTGCCATAAATACAGAACAATGTAGCAGCAGTAACTACTCATGTGTGGGTTTGAATCTCATTTGTGGCAACTGTTTATGTGTGTACCTCAAAGATTTTGGCCCCATTTACACCCAGTACACATCTCAGAGCCTGACTTTAGCAGTCCTGCAGATATCATCCACCTTAGAACTACCTGTTGCCACCCCTAAACCATGTCAGGGCAGTGGTACATGTGGTGAATGCATAACCATAATGGTCCGTAAAGATTGCTAGATAGAGGTTTAAATCTCACCCCTGGCAAATATAAATGTGTGTTTAGGGTAAAATTAATTTTGGGATCTTTCACTCACTACATCACACAATGCCAGTATTTACAAGGGCTGGGGATGTTCCTCACCTTAGAAGTACCTCAGGACAATATCCTTCCTAAAAGCTCCATGGAGTGTGTGATAAATGTGGTACACTATAGTAGCAATACATAGATAGGTAGGTGTTTGAATCTCAGTACTGGCAAGTTTGTGGGTGTGTGTATATCATCAGTATCCTGTGTGGAGGTTGTTGTAATTGTGTAATAACAGGATCCATTGTGGGACAGGTTTTGCTAAATTATTATGATGAGGACCTAGTACATTTCTCAATGTCCACCTTACAAGGACAACAGATGTCAAACACCAGAGAGGCTGGTGTAGGTGATCCATAGCCCTACATGTGACATTATGGATTGGTGCACAATATAGGCAACCCTTCTATTACTCATTGAACACTCTCCAAACATGTCTCATACACAAACACACTTGGCTAGGCAATAGCTACTATACTGGTAGTTCCCTGCATATTGCCTCACAGATATTAACCACAATGTGATTGCAGTGGATTACATGTCCGTTGACCACAACAGTGCCACTGACATCAGAAATGACATCAGAAAGTACTGTGATGTGTTACATCTCCTGACTGTGTATTATCCAGCACGTAAAAGGACATGGCACCCTGTTAAATCCCTGCAGTAGGCAAATAAATGCTTACAGTGGCCCTTTTGCTATGTTCCCCACTGGATGCCTGCAACAATTATAGAGTCTGAAAATGTAACCCACAAAGGGAATACCATGCCTTATACGCATGCCCTGTATGGATGGACACCACTGACTCCACTGAATACTTGTATCATGCTGTCAATGTAAGGGCAAGCATGACCTCAGTTCCATTGCCAGGTCTCACCAAATGAGGTCAGGAATGCTATATCAGAAGATAATGATCTGTCCACACAACATGCCTCAGAGAGAACGTGTGTGGGACATGTGCACAACCCAGACATTGTCCATGTTATGGAATATAGATCAAATACATGGGAAGCAGTGCACATCACTGGCCACCCACAATAGTAACTCAGATGAGTGGATGGTGAATACAATACCTACCTCTGGGTACTACTCCAGGAACTACACCCCTGAGCCACACTGTAGACTATTGTCATGTGGCCTGATGCCAAGGTATTCCCTTTGCCTAGCCTTGTACAGCCTTCAGGCCCTTTTACTTACTCTACACCTGTGAAGTAATGAACCTATGCATCTTTGTACTGGTAAGTGTGTGTGTGTGTGTGTGTGTGTGTGTGTGTGTGTGTGTGTGTGTGTGTGTGTGTGTGTGTGTGTGTGTGTGTGTGTTGTGTGTGGAGATTAATGATTTTGAAGCCATTCACACTCACTACACCTCCCATTTCCCTACTTTAGCATGCCTGCTGATGTCATTCACCTTGAAATAACCCTTTGGCCATGTTTCAGCTATATAAGCTCTGTGGCGCTTGCAATAACTGTATACTACTGTAGTGTAGCAAATTAGTTAGGGAGGAGTTCTAGTTCTAATTCTGCTAACTGTGACAATGTGTGTGTTTCCCTGAGAGAGTGTGTGTGTGCCTTTGTGGACACCTGATTTTGTGGACATTCACACTTACTACACTTACCTTACCCCTCCTTTAGCACAGTTGCTGATGTTACTCACCTTGAAAGTTACCTTTGGACAGCTCTCCAATATGTAAGCTCTGTGGCACGTGCAATAACTGTGTAACATTGTAATAGCAGTACATACTCAGGTAGGGGTTTGAAACTCAGTACTGGTAAGTGTGTGTTTGTGTGGGCGTTGTGAGTATCCTGTGTGGGTGTTGGGGTATTTGTGTAATGACAGCATCCATTGCACTGTGGATTTTGCTACATCATTATATTGATGACCTATATATCCCAATGTCCACATTACAAGGCCAACAGTTTCCAAACACTGTAGAGGTTGTTGTAGACAATCCTCAGCCATAAACATGTACAACCATGTGCAATTACTATGTGAAAGTATGGATTAGTAAACAATATAGGCAACTGTTATAATACCCAGATACCACTCTCCACCCACGGATCATACACAAACATGCTTGGCTCTTACTCTCTTAGTCCCTTCCTTTCTTACTTTGTCTCTGTCTCTCTCTCTCCCTCTCTTTTTCTCTCTCTTTCTCTCTTTCCCTCTCTGGAGGATGTGGAAAAGTATATCTGTTTTGTATAGGCAGCAGTTTGAGTTTTGTAAGTAATGCTCATGATCAGCTGATGGCGTGTGCACGAATTGCAATCTCCCATTTGCTAATTCCATGTGGAACAGCTATGGTATCATTCCTTCAGCCAATTGCATGGAAACACACTCCTATAACTAAGCACTTCATGTGGGTATTCACTGTGAGCAGGACTTCATGTGGGTGTCTAACAAACATCATCACAGAGGGTGGTTGGAAATACCTCTTAGAACATACACTGTGGAGACAGGCCAACAAACAGAAGGGGGATGTTCCAGACATGGTGACAGAATGTAAGTACTGCTGTTCTACATTTGAAGTAATGTTGCTTTAACAGGGTTTGTGTGGATATGGCTATTCTACATGATTTAAAGTCAGGCATGACAGTGTTATGTGGTTGAGAAACTCTCGCCTGTAGGGCTATCTGCAGACTGGTCAAAGTTTGGAGTCTTACATGTGGTGTGTTACTCACACATTTCCTATCTTTAGAAATGCAGTAGTATACTCTAATGATTGCAGTCAGCACATGGTGACATCCATGTGAGTTACTGACTTCATATCCTTCAGAAGAGATATGTCACAACAAACCCTGTTACACCAGGAATTTTCTGTTTATCACAGCAATATGTCAATATTGGCCCTGTGATTGTGCCTCTGTCCCCCAAGTCTTTCACCCTTTGTCCAAATGCCATGCAGTAAGAGGTGCATATGCACAGTATATCATTATTTACTGACATCACACCTGATAACAAGCCAGTGAGTTATCAGACTGCTAGACATGTTCAGTTGACCATAGTTTCTAAATCCCCTATTCACATCAATGCTGTGAATCCCTGCCCTGTGTATGTCCTTCTAAATGGACATATGCATGAACGTTGAAATTCTGACTGTTGCTCCTACAATGGTTGAGGAGGTGGCTGTCGGATATGTCAACGTCGACCTTTTGACTGTAAACCATATATATATATATATATATATATATATATATATATATATATATATACATGTATATATATGGACCCCTTCATTTGATTGAAATTTCAAATGTTCAACACCCATATGGCCGACACCATATGACCGAACCTTTGAAAGGCCGACAAATGATATCGGATATCTCCCTACAGTGCGGAACTGGGAAATTCCCCTATCCTGCACTGTAGTGCGATCTTGGAGTGAGAATATGTAAGTAGTGGGGTCTGCAGGGGGGGTTGCCCCCCCCACCCAACACTGTTTTTAATAGTTTGTACTACTATTTCAGGTTGTTGGTGTTTCAAACTTTCGGCCATATGGTTGTCGGCATTTTGAAATGTCAGCAATATGAAGTAGACCCATAGATATCTATCTATCTATATATATATATATATATATATATATATATATATATATATATATATATATATATCACCTACACAAGAACAACAGCATAAAACACTGACACCCACATAGCCGACACCACATGGTCGACAATCTAAACACTGACAATGTAATTACTGCACAAAAACGGAAAATAAATTTTCCATTTTTGTGATAGCAGGGGGGCTCTGCCCCCCACATCCCCATAACTTTAATATACCAACTCCGAGATCACACTACAGTGCAGGAATGGAAATCTTTCCATTCCTCACTACAGACACATACTGTTTCCCCATTATCAGCATTTTGATTGTCGACCATGTGGTGTCGGTTATGTGGGTTTCAGTCTTTTCAGCTGTCGTTCTTCTGTAGGGGATCCATATATATATATATATATATATATATATATATATATATATATATATATATATATATATATATATATATATACACACACACACACACACACACACACACACATACACACACACACACACACACACACACACACACACACACACATATATATATATATATATATATATATATATATATATATATATATATATGTATATAGATATGCATATATATAGGTTCATAGGTTCATACGTAGGTACTAGGCTATTGGCCCAAGGGCCTAATTAAGCCTAGCCAAAAAGGTTCCCTGGCTTACGCCACCCAAGAAAGTTTCTTGTGCCCCTTTCAAGCAGAGCCACATAAGTGATTCCCTGGGGTGTATTTCCTATTTCCCATCCATTCATCAAGATTTTTCTTGAAGAGTGCTAATGAGGAACTTTGCTTGATATTGATGGGTAACTTGTACCAGAGTATAGAAAGTCTCTGGGAAATGAACCTATCCCTCTAGAATGTCCTGTTTATTGTGGTGACAAGGTTTAGGTCCCTAGAGCATGTAGCTGGGAGGGATTGGGACTTCTTTAGGTGTAGCATGTCCAACAGCTCTGGGTTTAACATAGCTTTATGTGTTAGGCAGCGATCTCCTCAGAGTAGGTGGTATGCTACAGAGTAAAGCTGGAGTTTTTTGAGACAGTCAATGTAGAGTATCTGTTTGAGGCCAGTAATCCTCTTTGTGAGATACTTCTGTGGCCTTTCCAGCTGCTACAGATGTCTTGTGAGGTACATTCCAAAAGGGGCGTTGTACTCTATAATGGGTCTAATGAGTGCCGAGTAGAGGGGAATAATGACCTCTTTTTTCCTTGATGAGAACCCTTTTCTTATGAGGTATGCCACATAGAAGGATTTCCTGACTACTGTGGCGATGTGATTATCAAAGGAGAGACTACTACCCACCTGAGTCCCAAGGTCTCTTCTCACACATTTGTCATTAAGTAGACTGCCGTTTATGTGGTAGTTCATAGGTACAGAGTTTTTACCAAAGGGGATAACAATGCACTTTTTGCACTGAGCTTGAGGCCATGGCTCTGATAACCAGGCATATGTCTCAGTGAGGCCCTTTTGTAGGATGTCCACATCATTTGGAGACTCGACTATGGCTCCTAGTTCGCAGTCATCTGCGAACTTCATTAGCCAGAGTCCTTCTGTGTTAGCCTGTACTTCAGAGAAGTACATACCAAACAGGAGAGGTCCCAGGACTGAACCCTGTGGTACCCCACTTGTCACTGGTTTGAAGTCAGATTTGTAGTCTGCAGCTTTTACAGTCTGGGTTCTGTGAGTGAGCCATTTGGCAACCCATCTTGTGACGCAGGAATTTATACCTAGTTTAGTGAATTTAGCTATAATTCCAGAATGGGGAATGGTATCAAAAGCCTTGGCAAGGTCAAGATAGGCTGTGCAAATCACCTTACCTTAAGGCTTTGGTGACTGCCTCAAAGAAGTCAATCAGGTTCATAAGGCATGATCTGCCTTTCACAAACCCGAACTGGATGGGGTCCAAAGTTTGGAGGTTACTAATGTCTTTGTTTATGAGTTCCATGGTTCCTGCATGGACATAGCTCCTGTATGCAAATTCCCCAATTTGCAAATGAAAACCATGAAAATGAGGTGAATTTGCTATCCAGGAAGGTGGCAGCCATATGTGCAGTACTAGTGTAACCTGCAAAAATGTACTCGGTTAGTAACTGAGTACATTTCTGCAAACTACAAAATGGAGCCATGGCAGATCCAAATAAAGGGTGTATATAACATGTAAAGCATGGCAATGGCCAAATATATGGCCATTGGCATGGAAAACAGTTGGAAAATAAAAAACTTTTATTTTTTTTGGGCTGATTTCAGCCATTTAAGCTTAGGGAAGCAGTGCACAAATGGGATCGTCCGGAAAAAACAGAAAAACCCTGAAAAAAAGCTTTCCCTGCAAAATCACAATTTTGCCATTAAAGTCAATGGCAGACAGAAGACAACAAGGCCAGTGAATGGTGGTTGGTAAGGGGGAAGGCTCAGTTTGAGACTTGTAACTAGGCATTAGTAGGCAATCTTATGCAAATGAGGAGAATGATACTGAATCTCAGATTTCCCCTCATGGCTAGCCTGCACCAAACCACGTAGGTGCAGGAAGACCATGGTGCAAGCCCAAGAGCTAACTGACATCATAGAGGGGTGTGCCAGGTGTACTGTAAGCTTACTGGAGCCCTGTGGCTTGGGATTGCCTTAGCTTAGCAGAGCTAAGCAAGGGTGTGTGTCTGAAGCTGTTAAGCACTCTTTATATTGCCTAAATGGGTGTGCACACCGCGCACCATGTCTTAAAACGAAAAAAAAAAAACAGGAAATAACAGCTCCATGCACATCTGAGCACTGTGTTTGTGCGGCACACCTTGGGACTTAAACAGGAAGGCAATGGAAAGGGAAAACAGCAGTAGGAAGGTAATCAAGGAGAACTAGCATAGCTGGCAGGTGAAATGTATCAGAATCAGCTAATTACACAGGCAGCAGTCCAGCCCAGCCCAGCACACTACTATAAACTATGCAAACACCTTTGCCTCTGTTTTTTCCCACAAGTTATACATCACCAGTGTACATAAATGGGGAACTTTTAGCTAACTAAAGCAACAAGATGATAGGGGCTGCATTTGCTCTCATAAATCAACATGTGGAAGAGGCTAAGGGTGGTGAGGATGGGAATGCTAATGACCAACCCACAGTGAGGAGAAGGAGAAGAGTGTACAGACCCAGGGTAACCTACCAGGGGCTACATGAGCTGAAGATAGTGGAGCACTATAGGGTGGACAGGGACCTCCTACAGCCAATTGTTGAGCTGTGCCATCCATGCGTCACATACAGAACCAACAGAGGGGAACCCATCCCAGTGGATACCAAGGTATATGAAGGCCTAAGAATACTAGCCACAGGTACCTTCCAAAACTCAACTGGATATCTCATGGGGATCTCACAGACATCAGCATCCAGGGTACTCCACCAGTTCCTGGATGCCATGTCAGCACATGCCAGTGAGCACATATAATTCCTCAACACCTGTGAGGCATTGACCAGCAATATGAGTATCTTCCACTGAATAACAGAATACCCTGAGGTAGTGAGTGCTAAAGACTGCATGCACATACACATCAAAGCACCACCTGCCGAGTGGAGTAGGGTCTACATACACTGCAAGGGCTTCCCCTCCATCAACTGCCAGGTTGTGTGTGATGCCCAGGGTATTATAATGAATATGTGTGCTGGCTGCCCTGGAAGCTATCACAACTCCCACATCTGGCATATGACCCAGCTGTACCAGAGATTTGCCATTGAGGACATCCCATATGGCTACCTAGTGGGGGATGCTGGTTACCCACTGGAGCCATGGCTGATGACACCCATCAGAAATGCACAGACACCCAAACAAAACTCCATAATGAGGCACACACACAGACCAGAATCATAATAGAGGGTGTGTTTGGGATGTTCAAGTCACAGTTCCGGTGCCTGGACATATCCGGTGGAGCCTTGCAGTACTCACCAGCTACATGTACCAAAATTGTCATTGTATGTTCCATGCTGCACAATATGATCCTGCAGAAACAGCTGCAGCAGGAACAGCACAGGGAAGGCCACACAGCCCCCCACCATTGCCAAGATCTGCACAGGCACCGAGTGACTCAGAGGAGGAACAACCTGAGCCTGGTCCAGTAGGTAGAAGGAGGCGTGACCTGTATGCCCAGGCCTTGGCAAAGAGGCAATGCATAGCACATACACTGACATGGTAGGAACCCAGGGAATGACACCTCTCTCTGACTCGCACATATAGTAAAAGGGATGCCAAACATGACACTACCTGTGCTTAACCATGTATAAGGAGTGTACTATGTATATCCAACATAGTCAGCCCTACAGCACCATCCTCAATACTGGCACAGCCTCAAGGTAAGTCACTCTCCCTATCAATTGCTGAATGGAGTAGTATGTTTTGTTACTTGTATCTATGGTATGGATGTGAGCATGCAAGGGAATTGGGTGGCTGAATGGGATGCCAGCAGATAGTAGATACCTATATTGGCAGCATGAAATCAGTAACAAATACTGGTGTCACCATAGTAGCCAGTACAAGACAGGGTGACAAAACCCACTGCAGGAAATGTGGTGAGCCAAATGTGTGTCAATAGGACACACACATGCCAGTCAGTGAGGCTCACTTACCCAACAACAGCCTCAGCCAGCAGGACAGGTGTAGACAAACACAAATAAAGGCTGTGCTAAGGCCTCTGGTTGATGGCTATGGAGAACAGCCCCCCCCCACAGACCTACACAGACAGACTACAACAGGTCAGGCAGTGAGATGTTAGTTCTGAAGGGTAAGAAGTCTGAAACTGAAATGTAGGTCAATAAAACATAAAAACTGTAGTACACTGATATGCCTCGTGTCTGCATGTTAGGTCAGAATACAAAATGAAATGGAGTACCTGAAATACCAGTACAGTCATAGCAAATATGTACAGTTGTCAGGTGTTCCCCTCCACAATCCTATGTAGAAATATAGTAACATGTATGTGTAGGTATAATAACAGTGGAGCACAGATTATCTTAGCTGGCCAAAGTAGCAGGATAGATTGTAACATGTGTACAATATGCAGGGCTGTGTGTGTTAGGTTGGTGTGTGTTGTATATTGTGTGAGATTAGTCAGCATATAGGCATGGTGGGTTTTGTCCTGGTGGCCGTTGGCCAGTACTGTCGATGACAGGGCCAAGTTCTCACAACTGCAGTGCCAAACACAATGCATCCCAGCAAGAAACATTCCAGCAGTAAGCCATAGTAATTGTTTGGATGTAATATCTGTCATAATCTGAAAGATGGACATAGCACAAATGTGGGCCCAGACATAAAAAATAGTACACAGGTGGAAGTACCCTAGTCAGACTGTATATAAAATGCTACTGTCAAATGGACACACCTTTGAAACTGTATATACAGGTTAGCAGCACATTAGTTGGGTTTGCCGTATGGAATACCAATGTCATCTGGCCTATTACTGGCAGACCACAAAGGTCACAGGTATGAAGTATTGAGAAACTGCTGATGTCCCTGCACAAGCCAGCATAAGTGGAATTCCCCACGTATATCTGTGAGTCAGCTGCAAGTAGTTTCCATAGCACATATGCACAAAGCTCACCCCACCATCAGCCACAAGTACATCACAGGTCAAATCCCTGATGTTGGGAATGAGTAGAATATGACCCCCACTTCTGTATGGATATAGCACAGGATATGGCCATACTGTCATGTCGATGGATGTACAAACATGGGATCCTCAGCCACCACTGTACCAAGGTGCTCAACCATTTACACAGACCCATCAGCAAGTGTCTGCAGCTCCCCATCCAGAATGGCATGATTTTGCAAGAATATGTAGGCTGCAGACCACAATACTGGACACAGCTTCATTAACCCTGTGTTCCCCAGGAAATTACTGCAAGCAAATATGTATACCTGACAGTAGTTGATTACATAAAACATCACAGTGTAAAACAGTACATATGTCTGAATATCTCTACTAACACCAAAACCATGTAGCAGAAGCAGCACAGACACAATTACCTACAGTAACCTACTATCCTTTGTCTAGTTTGACCCCATATTGTCAAGCAATCTACAGATATCCTGCAGAAACAGGTTGCTAACTGTAGGTGTAGAACACAAAAGCCTGCACTGGAGAACAACCGACCTAGAATGGATTCACACATTCAATACAGAAGGTCATACTGGGCATGCTCCCACACTTAAAATGAAGTCCATGTCTGGCAACAACAGTGGACTATACATATCAGACAGTCACAGATGTTTGTGCACACACTCCACATTGCACACCAGTCATGCTTTGTGCACACATTAGGTAGGAATACACACATATATCCAAGGACAGCACACTATAATGTGCCAGACTTACAGATACATAGATGTGTGGAAGAGAGTGACAGACAGTGACAGAGAGCCTCCCATCATGAGACCTGTCCCATCCAGCACAGATCCAATTGGCCAAAACCACATGATGTGCAAATGTCAATCACTGTAGACATTTGCCTCTGGTATCCCTAAGCACTATAGTGTCTGCGGTGCTTGTGATAACTTGTAACATGACTGTACAAGTCATTATTTATCTAGCAGTTCTATACACATACCTGTTAAATTTAAACCTGTGTGTTTGCTTCCAGATGAATGGCTTATGGCCCATGTACACCCACTGCACTCCCCATTGCCATACTTTTTGCAAGCCTGCTGATGTAATTCACCTTGAAATACACCTTTGGTGAAGGAGTATCCATATATGCGCTGTAGTGTGTGCTATAATTGCATAATACTATAGTGTGATGTACTAGTTAGGTAGGTGTTCTAATCCCAGACATGATGACTATGAGATTGTGTGGTTGGTTTTGTGTGTGTGTGTGTGTGTGTGTGTGTGTGTGTGTGTGTGTGTGTGTGTGTGTGTGTGTGTGTGTGTGTGTGTGTGTGTGTGTTTGTGTAGGGATCAATGCTTTTGTGGCCATTCACAATCACTACACTCCCCATTGCCCTATTTTAGCAAGTCTGCTGTCATTCACCTTGAAATACACCTTTGGGGAAGGAGTAGCCCAGTAAGCTCTGTGGCACATTCTATAACTATGTAATGCTGTAGTGTGATGTACTAGTTTAATAGGCATTGTAATCCAAGACATGGCAACTGTAAAACTTTGTGTGTGTTTGCCTGTGTAAGTATCAATGCTTTTGAGGCCATTCACAGTCACTACCATTTCCATTTCCCTGCTTTGGCAGGGCTGCTGATGTCATTCACTTTGAAAAACACCTTTGGGGAAGGACTAGCCCAGTAAGCTCCATGATGCGTCCTATAATTGCATAATGCTGTAGTGTGATGCACTAGGTTAGGTAGAAGCTCTAATCCCAGACATGGCAATTGTAAAACTTTGTGTATGTTTGTCTGTGTAGCGATCAATGCCTTTGAGGCAATTCACAGTCACTACAAATGCCACTGCCCTACTTTGGCAGGGCTGCTGATGTCATTCACTTTGAAATACATCTTTGGGGAAGAAGTAGCCCAGTAAGCTCCATGGCGGTCCTATAACTGTGTAATGCTGTAATGTGATGTACTAGTTAGGAAGGAGTTCTAATCCCAGACATGGCAGCTGTAAAACTTTGTGTGTGTGTTTGTTTGTCTGTAGCAATCAATGCTTTTGAGGTCATTCACAGTCACTACAATTTCCATTGCCCTACTTTGGCAGGCTTGCTGATGTCACTCACTTTGAAATATACCTTTGGGGAATGAATAGCCTGCTAAGCTCTGTGGCACATGCTATAACTGCATAAAGCTGTAGCGTGGTGTACTAATTCGATAGGGGTTCTAATCCCCGACATGGCAACTGTGAAACTCTGGGTGTATGTGTTTGGCTGTGTGTGTGTAGGGATCAAAGCTTTTGTGGCCATTCACAGTCACTTGGCACTCCTAAAAATGGAGAACATTGATATCTGTGCAGTAACAGAGACCTGATCCAAAGCACCAGAGGGGACCCCTGCAATACCAAGTACAGCTCTTCACACACCTGTCAGCCACCAAACCAGGACCAAAACACTAAAGGTGGAGGAGTGTTTGTATTCACCAAGGATATTCACACCACCAGGCTAATTGCCCAACACAATGCATCTGAAATTTTCCTGGTGCAACTAACACTAGGTAAGACTGCAATCCTAATTGTATAGCTTGATACAGATTCCCCTCCATGCCCCAAGATTCCCACTACACCTTTCTAAACATACTGGAAAATATTATGATACAACCAAACACCCTAATACTGGGTGACTTCAACTACCCTGCCATTAACTGGGAAAAGTACTTGTGTACCAACAAGTGTGCCCAACAGTTCTTGGAAGTCATAATTCCCAATGCCCTGGATCAAGTAACCCATAGTCCCACCAGTGGCTCCAGTATCCTAGACCTGGTCATTACCAACATGGGAAATCAATGCTCCACACCTAAGGTCACCCCATTGGTGGTCAGGTCTGCCCATAAGCTAATCACCCTTAAAATCCACATCCCTCCCCCACACCCCAGTAAGGAAACCTCCGTAAAATATGTCTCCAAAGCCAACTTCATGCTACACATGTCAGACGTGACAAACATCATGACACCCATGCAGACGGGAACTGAAATGTTGACAGCTGAATCTTATACTAAGGCACTGTATGAGCACATCCACTCATGCATAAATCATGCCATCCCAAATAGAACCAAAATGTCCTTACCAAGAAAATTAAGCCAATGTGGTGGTCTTCTGCCATAAACAAACTTTACAAATAAAGGAAGAAACTGTTGCAGAAAAGAGGAAATTCCCAGGATGCAAAATACTCCCTTAACAGCCTCAGGAAGAAGCTGAGGTCCCTCATAAAATCCTCCAAAGCTAGTTATGAACATAATATAGCCAAAGATTCCAAAGACAACTGCAAGCCGTTCCATAGCTATGTCAAGAATCTAAATGGCAATGCTCAGATCTGCTCTGAGCTACAACAGGATGGCATTAAATATACTGATCCCAAGGATATTGCCAATATCCTAGCAGATCGATTCAGTGCCAACTGCATCCCCTCCCACCCCCTAAAGAGCCCATCTCAATACCAAAAGATTGCCAGATTCTGGTAATAATGGCCAAACAGGTAAAATACACTCTCCAGAGCTAAGAAAACAGCATCCATAGGATCAGACAACATCCCAGGCTGTGTACTATGTGAACTACAAAATTAACTGGCACCTCACCTATGTGCCATGTCTAATCATAGCCACACCTTGGCTTCATGCCTACTGAGTGGTGCACAGCTACAGTTATCCCAGTCCAAAAGGGGGGGATCCACCTTGGATCCTGGGAACTACCGCCTTAACAGTATGACGAGCCTGATCTGCAAGGCCATGGAAGGTATTATCATGGAACTTATAAACAAAGACATTGTCAACCTGCCACTGGACCCCATCCAGGTTGGATTTGTGAAGGGCTGATCATGTCTCCTGAACTTGATTGACATCTTCAAATCAGTCTCCAGAGCTGTGGACAAGGGTAAGATGGTTCAGACAGCCTATCTGGACCTTGCCAAGGCCTTCAACACCATCCCCCAGTCTGGAATCATATATAAACATACTAAGCTGGCCATTAATCCCTACATTACCCAATGGGTTTCCAAGTGCCGTACTGACAGAACCCACACTGTAAAAGTAGGTGACTCCAAATCCAGCCCCAGACAAGTGACATTTGGAGTACCTCAGGGTTCAGTCCTGGAACCACTCTTGTTGGCATCTACTGCTCTGAAGTACAGGCCAACACTAAGGAACTCTGGCTAACAAAGGTCACAGATGACTGCAAACCGGGAGCCAATATTGAATCCCCAAATGATGTGGATATTCTACAAGTGGGCCTTACAAAAAGAGATGCCTGGTGACAGAGCCATGGCCTCAAGCTCAATGCCAAGAAATGTATAGTTATCCACTTAGGGAAGGGACATGTACCCATGAAGTACCACATAGATGGCAGTACACTAAACACCAAAAGTGTGATAAGAGACTTAGGGACACAGGTGGACAGTGGTCTCACCTTTGATAACCACATCGCTACAACAGTCAGGAAATCCACCTATGTGGCACACCTCATCACTAAGGTTCATAGGTTCATAGGTAGGTACTAGGCTATTGGCCCTAGGGCCTATATAAGCCTAGCCAAAAAGGTACCCTGACTTTCACCACTCAAGAAAATTATTTTCCTGTGCCCCTGTCGAGCAGAGCCACAGAAGTGATGCTCGGGGTGAATGTCCTATTTCCCATCCAATCATCAAGATTTTTCTTGAAGAGTGCTAATGAGGAGCTCTGTTTGACATAGATAAGTAGTCTGTTCCAGAGTATGGGAAGTCTCTGGGACAGGAATCTATCCCTCCAGCATGTTCTGTTTATTGTGGTAACAAGGTTTAGGTCCTTACAGTGTGTAGCTCAGAGGGATTGGGATTTCTTTAAGTGGAGCATGTCCAACAGCTCTGGGCTTGACATAGCTTTGTATGTTAGGCAGAGATCGCCTCTGAGTAGGCGATATGCAATGGAGTAAAGCTGGAGTTTTTTGAGATGGTCTGCATAGGGCATCTGTTTGAGGCCAGTAATCCTCTTTGTGAGGTATTTCTGTGGCCTCTCCAATTGTTGTAACTGTCTTTTGAGGTACATACCAAAAGGGGCACTGTACTCTATAATGGGTCTAATGAGTGATGAGTAGAGGGGAACAATGACCTCAATTTTTCTGGATGAGAAACCTTTTGTGATGAGATATGCCACATAGAAGGATTTCCTGACCACTATGGCGATGCACTTATCAAAGGAAAGACTACTGTCCACCTGTGTCCCAAGGTCTCTTATCACACTTTTCATGTTAAATAGACTACCACCTATGTGGTACTTCATGGGTACAGAGTTTTTACCAAAGGAGATGACAATGCACTTTTTGGCATTGAGCTTCAGACCATGGCTTTGACACCAGGCATCTGTCTCAGTGAGGCCCTTTTGTAGGATGTCCACATCATTAGGAGTTTCAATTATGGCTCCCAGTTTGCAGTAATCTGCAAACTTCATTAGCCAAAGACCTTCTGTGTCAGAGAAGTAGATACCAAACAGGAGAGGACCCAGGACTGAACCCTGTGGTACTCCACATGTCACTGGTCTGAAGTCGGATTTGGAGTCTGCTACTTTCACAGTGTGGGTTCTGTCCGTGAGACAGTTGGCAACCCATCTTGTGACATAGGGATTTATACTTAGTTTAGTGAGTTTATCTATAATTCCAGAGTGGGGAATGGTCTTGAAAGCCTTGGTGGGATCTAGATAGGCTATGTGAACCACCTTACCTTCATCTATGGCTTTGGTGACTGCTTCAAAAAAGTCTATCAGGTTTAGGAGACATGATCTGCCTTTTACAGACCCGAACTTTGTGGAGTCCAGAATTTGGAGATTACCAATGTCTTTATTTATGAGTTCCATGATGATACGTTCCATGGCCTTGCAGACCAGGCTTGTCAAGCTAATGGGACGATAGTTCCCGGAGTCCATCATGGCTCCCCCTTTGTGGAGTGGGATAACCATCACAATGCTCAATTCAGTGGGCACAAAGCCTAAAGTGATGCTATGATTGAACATGGTACTTAGGTGGGGTGCCAGTTCATTCTGTAGTTTGTGTAGAATGCAGCCTGGGATATTGTCAGGTCCCATGGATGCTGTGTTCCTGGCTTTGGTGAGCATGTTTTTCACCTGTGCAGCCATGATTACAGGAACTTTGCATTCTTCCGGTATAGAGATGGGCTGTCTAGGGTGTGAGAGGGGGGGTAAAGTTAGCACTGAACCTATCTGCCAGAATGTTGGCAATATCAGTTAGTTCTGTATATTTAGTGTCATTGTACTGTAACTCAGAGCAGATCTGAGTGTTGCCATTCAGATTCTTGACATAGCTATAGAATGCTTTGTGGTTGTCTTTACAGTAGTGGCAATTTTGTTTTCGTAATTAGCTTTGGAGGATTTTATCAGGGATCTCAGCTTCTTACTGAGGCTGACCAGGGAGCTCCTCCAGTCATGGGATTTTACTTTTTTTTGCAACAGTTTCTTTCTTCTGTTGTAGAGTTTGTTTATGGCAGAGGGCCACCAGACTGGCTTCCTTTTTTTGGAGGATAGCATCTTGGTTCTGTTAGGGATAGCACAATCCATGCACTCGTGTAAGTGCTTGTAAAGTGCATTTGTGTAGGATTCAGCAGTCGTACCTCTATCGTCCATCTGCATGAGTGTCAAGAAGTTTGCCACTTCTGTCTTAAGAAGTGTGAAGTTGGCTTTGGAGAAGTTATTTACGGTGGTTTTCCTAATGGGAGGTGGGGACGGGATGTGTATGTCTAGGGTGATTAGCTTGTGGTCAGATCTGACCAATGAGGAATTGACCTCTGGTGTGGAACACTGGTCACCCATGTTGGTAATGACCAGGTCTAGGATATTGCTGCCCCTGGTGGGGGTGTAAATAAGTTGATCCAAGGCGTTGGAATTTTTGAATTCCAGAAAACATTGAGCGAAAAAGTTGGCACATGAGTAGTTTTCCCAGTTAATGGTGGGGTAGTTGAAATCACCCATTATTAGGCTGTTGGGTTGCATTCTAATATTTTCCAGTGTATCATGAAATGAGGAGTGGGAATCCTGGGGCATGGTGGGGGGTCTGTAGCAAGCTACAACCTAGATTGCGGTATTGCCCAGAGTTAGTTGCACTTGGATAATAAGGGCTTTTCATCCAGAAAAAAGGAGGCCATTGTCCCACTGTAGTCGTCTCTCAGTAGACCCAGTATAGAATACAATGCCCTGTTTGGTATGTACCTCTCAAGACATCTGCAACAACTAGAAAGGCTGCAAAAATACCTCACTAAAAGAATCACAGGCCTAAACAAGATGCCCTATGCTGACCATCTGAATATCATCCAGCTATACTCTGTCACATATCTACTCAGAGGCAATCTCTGCTTAACATAAAATGACATGTCAAACTCAGAGCTGTTGGACATGCTACACTTAAATAAATCCCAATCCCTCAGAGCCACAAGCTCCTGGGATTGAAATCTTGTCATCACAATGAACAAAACATGCTTGAGGGATGGTTTCCTGACCCAGAGACTCCCCAGACTCTGGAATAGACTGCCCATACATGTCAAGCAGAGTGCCTCTTTGGCCCTCTTCAAAAAGAACCTTGATAATTGGATGGGAGATAGGAAATTCACTCTGGGGATCACGTCAGTCTCCCTGCTAGACAGGGTTCCAGGGAAGTAAATATTGTGGGAAGAAATAGCCAGGGAATTGTCATGCCTGGGCTTGTATAGGTCCTAGGGCCAATAGCCTAGTGCCAACCTATGAACTTATGAACCTATGAGCTACACTTTCCAATGCCCTATCTTGGCAAGCCTACTGATATCATTCACTTTGAAATACACCTTTGGGGATGGAGTAGCACAGTAAACTTTGTGGCATGTGCTATAACTGCATCATGCTGTAGTGTGATGTACTAGTTAGGTAGGAGTTCTAATCTCAAACATAGCAACTGCAAAACTTTGTGTGTGTGTGATTGTTTGTCTGTGTATGGATCAATGCTTTTGAGACCATTCACAGTCACTTCAATTTCCATTGCCCTACTTTGGCAAGCCTGCTGATGTCATTCACTTTGAAATACACCATTGGGTAAGAAGTAGCCCAGTAAGCTCCGTGGTGAGTGTTATAACTGCATCATGCTGTACTGTGATGTACTAGATAAGTAGGAGTTCTAATCCCAGACATGGCAACAGTGAGATTCTGTGTTTGTCATTAGTATCCTGTGTGGAGGTAGCTGTGAGTGTGTAATATCAAGACTCATTGTTGTGCGGGATTTGAACATTTCTTATATAGTGGGCCTATTATATGTCACAATGTCCACCTTAAAAGGCCAACAGATGTCAAACAGCAGAGAGGCTGGTGTAGACAGCCCATAACCCTACATGTGACATCATGGATTGAGGAGCAATATAGGCAACCCTTGTAGTACCCAGAGAATACTCTCCACCCATGTCTATTATGCAAAGAACACTCTCCACCCATGTCTCATGCACAAACACCCTTGGCTAGGCAACAACCACTATGTTGGTAGTTCTCTGGATATTGCCCACAGATAGTAACCATGGTGTGATTGCAGTGGACTACAGAGGACATGGCACCCTGTCCCATCCCTACAATAGGCAAATCATTGCATACAGTGGTCCTTTACTATGTTCCCCACTGGATGCCTGCAACAACTGTAGAATCAGTATATGTAACACACAAAGGAAATACCATGCCTTATACTCATGCCCTGTATGGACAGATGCCACTGACACCAGTGAATACCTGTATCATGCTGTCAATGTAGGTGCAGGGTCAACCTGGTTTCCATTGCCAGTTCTCACCACATGATGTCAGAAATGGCACATAAAATGATAACAATCTGTCTACAAAACATGCCCCAGACACTCCAGGTACACATCCATATGTCACAGAACATTTATGTGGGACGTGTGCACATCCCAGACACTGTCCATGTTATGGAATATAAAACACATACATGGCAAGCATTACACAGCACTGGCCACCCACAATAGTAACCCAGATGAGTGGATGGTGAATACAATACTCACCTGTTTGGGCAAATCTAGAGACTACACCTCTGAGCCACACTGCAGACCATTGTCATGTGGCCTGATGTCAAAGTATACCCTTTACCTAACCTTGTACATCCTTCTGGCACAGTCAACCACTACACACCTGTGAAACAATGCATCCATGCATGTCAGTACTGGTAAACCTGTGTCTGTGTGTGTATGTGTGTGTGTGTGTGTGTGTGCGTGTGTGCGTGTGTGCGTGTGTGTGTGTGTGTGTGTGTCTGTGTGTGTATGTGTGTGTGTGTGTGTGTGTGTGTGTATTTGTGTGGAGTATAATGATTTGGATTCCATTTACACTCACTACACCTCCCATTGGACTACTGAAGCATGCCTTCTGATGTCAGACACCTTGACATACCCTTTGCCAATATATCAGAGTGATAACCTCTCTGATGCATGTGATAACTGCGTATTACTGTAGTGTGGCAAACTAGTTAGTTAGGAATTCTAATCCTGACCCTGCCAACTGTGATAATGTGTGTGAGGCCCTGAGAGAGTGTGGCTGTGTCATACTTGACACCTGTTCTTGTGGACAGACACATGTACAACACCTACCTTATCCCTCTGTTATCACTGTTGCTGATGTCACTCACCGTCAAATATACCTTTGGACAGCTCCCCAACATGTAAGCTCTGTGGTGCATGCAATAACTGCACAGAAATGGAATAGCAATACATAGTCAGGCAGGGGTTTGAAACCCCATACTGGTAAGTGTGTGACACAAACACGCTTAGCTTTTACTCTCCTACCCCCTCCCTGTCTTACTTTGTCTCTGTCTCTCTCACTTCCTCTTTGGTGGATGTGGAGAAGTACACCTGCTTTGCTTAGGCAGCAGCTTGTGTTTTTTAAGTGATGCTCATGATCAGCTGATGGCCTGCACATGAATTGCAGTCCCCCACTAGCTGATTGCATGTGGAACAGCTGCGGTAACACTCCCATAGCCAATTGCTTGGAAACACACTCCTATAACTAGCAACATATTGTGGGTGTTGGCCCATTTCATTCACTGTGAGCAGGACTTCATGTCCTATTTTGGCAAACAGCATCACAGATGGTAATGGGATATACCTCTAACAACATAAACTGTGGAGACAGGCCAACAAACAAGAGTGGGG
>NC_056735.1:904548659-904566159 GCF_019279795.1 Protopterus annectens
TAATTGACTGATGCATGTCACTCTCACCCTGAGGATCACCATGATCACCACAGTGATATCTGTTGATAGATGTCCTGCTGGCACATGGCAGGTGGCATGATGCCACTGTAAACATATTCCCTACACTTCCCATCTCTCCATGGACGATAGCCTTGGCACACCTATGAACATCTGCACTGATGCACCACGGTACTGACAAATGTGTGCATGTGAGTTACTGAGAATATCAGTGTCTGTGTGTTTGTAGACCTGTAGTTGGGAATACCCTGAGGCCCTTCACACCCTCCTCAGCCCCCATTGCCATAGTTAGATGTGGCTGCTGCTGTACCAGACATTACATGTACCTTGTTATGCTCTTCTCCCTAAGAGCTTCCTGGGCTTTGCAGTACCAGCACAACACTGTTGTACAAATGGGTTGATAGGCATGGGGTACCCACTGAGTTCTGGCAAGTGTATGTATGTGTGCATGTGTTAATATATGCAGGGTACAGCATTCTGAGGCCACATTCTCCTATTAATAATATGCATAGCCACACAGTATTAGGGATAGTGATGTTGCTCACCGTAGGATAGGCATGACAATGCATCACCCTACAATGCCTGTGGCATGTGCATTAGATGCATATCCCTGTAGTAGCACTCTTGGGATGGACAAGGGGTTGTATTGCAGTCCTGGTCAATGTGTGATGGTGGGTATGTCAGAGTGTTATCATAGGTTTTAGTGTGTACAATATCCACAGTTAGGTGTGGGTGCTGGGTATACTGTCATTACACCATGGTACCCCCAGTACATGTCCCATGTTCCACTGTATGGGGACCAGTGTCACCATCAACCATACAGGCAACTGATAACACTCTCCAGCCCAGTTATGCATGTGCTGTGTGCAACCTACCTGTAACACAATGGACACACTGACAAGGTAGTTAGCATTGATAGGCCCAGGTCTCTCAGATGTGTGTCTGACTGTTATGTGTTTATCAAT
Organism: Protopterus annectens; assembly: GCF_019279795.1. Lineage (NCBI taxonomy): Eukaryota > Metazoa > Chordata > Ceratodontiformes > Protopteridae > Protopterus > Protopterus annectens. The sequence goes on from NC_056735.1 coordinate 904,549,643, forward strand.
GTGTATATGACAGTATGTCACACTATGTATTGTCCATAAAGAACCAATACATCCCCCATTACCATACTGTACATGCCTGGGAATGTTCTTCATGTAACATGTAACATGTAACCTGGAACACACCTCATCCTAAAAGCTGTGTGGTGTGTATAATTAAAGCCATACACATCAGTAGCACTACATACCTAGGTAGGGGTGTAGTCCCAGTGTTTTCAAGTAAGAGTGTGCATGTATGTGGAGGAATCTACTTCAGTTTGCAGAATATAAATGTCCTAAGAGGTCATCTGTCTGAGAACTGCCTGGCATATGCTAACATTTCACAGGTATCATCCTGTGGACATACATTTCATCACAACTAGTGTTAGATGTGTAAATGGCCTCTACCCTACTGTGTGCAGCAATACTGGGGTTGGTATATATAGCTAGGTGTGGCTGTTGTGGACATACCCAGCATCATTGCAGTTACTGTTGAGTGTATTCCCCCTGCTTAGCTGGCCGTAATACTGTACAGTTCATGTTATCAGATTAGGTAGTTGTCTATCATACTATCTGCAGTTCTACAGCACTTCTCACCTTCCAAAGGGTAGGGGCGTGCCACCCACACTAGCACCCATATGTTTACCGACTTGAGGATTACACTACTTTGGGGAAGGGCACATATACCCTGCCAGTACCATCATTAATGACATTAAACTAGCAGACTGCTTATTCCCCAATGCGTTGTTGTGCCTATTCTGGCTTGGTGGAATTATATAGGCTACAATGGGTTCCTTGCACAGGTACATACATCCATGAGTACATTATTCTCTGAGTATTGCATCAACACCAAAGCTTCTGTGTGTGTTATACACAAACATGTGGTGTGTACCACAAAGTACACTTACCATTGTCCACTCTAGAAGGGCTGCAAACAGAAGCCAATATGCACTCACCTGTATATACCACCCCCAGACCTATCAGCCATGTGGGACAGGCAGCAACTGTTATACAGACCTGTGACATGTGTTCATCTGTACCCAGGATATGGCACAGCCAAGGTGTCACCACAGTACCATACCCCTTGTAGGATCTGATAGATGACCATCCTCCTGCTGGCACATGGACACCTACAACACAAACGGATAACATTATGGAGACCACAATCACTCTGTGTTAATAACAGCTATAATGCATCATGGCTGGACAGCAACACTTCCTGAGATGTAAGCATTAAACTTTACTGCTGACAACATGTTACACAGCAGTACATTAGTGCACTGTAGTACAGCCACTGTGTGCATTAGGACCATATTAGCCTGTCCCTGCATCAATGTTATGGATGACAGGGATGTGGAACACATATCATCATATGCACAGGGTGTGTTGTTGGTTTGCCAGAGACCTAGGCTGAGCCATATGTTTGACACCATGTGTGTAAGTGAGGGCTTTTAATTATTGATATGGCCGTGGTGATGTGGTGTGTGTAGGTATGGTGTTGCCTTAGCTGTGTTTGTATTGTGTGTGAGTATGCATGCACACAGTTCTGCCATGTGGCTGCCCTATACAGGTGTTTGTTGGACAGCTGCAGACCATACTTGGCAGTTCACTGCCTTTGGCCACAGACACGAGAATTGTGCCTGCCAAGGGTTCCACGGGCACATCCAGGTACAAGCCACGATATGGTACTCTCCCCTGATGATGACATATGTCCACTGGAATCAGGCCACTCCTGGGGCTGGCCAGGGCTACATGCACATGGCCTTCTGTGGTGTGGTGCGTACAGTGCCCCCTGCAGTGGTGGGGCTGGTACTGCCACTATGGGAGCGGCATGGTGTCCATGCATGTCCATGTCGACCTCCAACTGTTGATGTGGCTGGCCTACATCCACATGGCTGTCACACCACTCCCACCACATGCTCGAGCACAGACAATCCACTGTCGAGTCCCACCATCTCACCCCACCATCGATCCATGACCTGTGTATAATAACGGAGGGCACCTGCAAGATCAGGGATATTGTCAGTAACAGCTGAAAGTGTAACTTTCTGCAGCCTCAGAGCTTGTCTGGTGTACCCTTCCATATGTGCCTGCACCTCCATGACAGCCTAAAACATGCATCTGGTGGTACCAGATGTGGCACTTCTGCCAAGGTCACAATGACCATCAGCCCTCCAACGAGCACCCCTGTACATCTGCCTATGTGATACCCTGCTGGACATCTGGCTATGGCTGCTGTGTCCAGACACATGTGCCATAGATACCATACTGTCCTGTTCACCGCCACCAACCACCAACTGTCCCTCTGCTATGGCCACTGGTGATGGGGTATGTATAGGCACTGTGACTGTGTGTGGGGATGGGGTGGATAACAGCGGGATGTCAAACGATTGTGCAGTTTTAGCCTCTGACAACCCCACCTGTGCCTCAACACACCTATCATCATTTTCAGTGTCTGTATGGACACCAACATCAGATTGCCTGCAGGAGTGACCCTGACCCACCTCGCCACCTGTGAGGGGAAAACAAGAAATGCACTTTAAGACCTGTACATCATTGCTTAACATTACACATATACACACACACACACACACACACACACACACACACACACACACACACACACACACACACACACACACACCCTGACATTCCACCATACTACTTACCTGTCCCTGAGTCTACAGACTGTCCCTAGTATATTCTCTTAAGTTCCCCATCCTACATCAGTCTTGGAAACTTACAGTCATTAATACCAATCATTAACATATCATTCTTCTAATTGCCTAGACAAGTGATCACAAAACATGACCTGTTACTCCATTACCTCTTTGACTTGATTGGAGTAATTTTTTCAAAGACTCACTGCTGTCATCTAGTGTTCACTCTGTGTTTGTCCAGACATCTTGAGCATGGCCCCGATATGTTAGGGGCTACTACAGTCACTCAATAATGCCACGCACTGGAGTTTCATACTTAACTATTGTTCAGTAGATGCAAGATCTGTTGCTCTATTAACTTTTTATGTGGACTACAGTAATATTTGGAAACACTCTCTCGTGTTGTCAAGTAATTCCCCAATGCATCTGTAGTGCTGCATACATGGGTATTCTTTCACCTTTCTGCTGATTGCACTTATAACAGTATCCTTGGTGTCTAGTTTCCCTCCCAATGCATGTTCCATGCTACAGACCTTATTATACTATTAGCTGTCCAGAGATTACATGTCAGACAAGTATTCCTAGTGTCTCATGTGTCTGTCTATGTCCATGTACTGCATGATTTCAAAGGGAAGTCGAGAGGTATGTACAACCCCACACTCACACATGTGCATACATGGACACACACACACACACACACACACACACACACACACACACACACACACACACACACACACACACACACACACACACACACACACACATCCTACCTACATCAACCACTCTCCACTCCACCAGATTGCACTTGCAGACAATAAACCCCCACCACCATGCCCCACAAACTTACAGGTGAGGTTGCATGAAGATATTACACACAGACCTCCCATTACCCATCTGTCAACATGCATGACATATGGCACTCAACAGCATGCAGTGCAGCTATAGTTAATCCCTGCTAGCAACATTATACATCTCTGTGATGCATGGGTTGTGTTAGTAGGTGATGTCCCTTCCCCTGGAACACACTGCACCCATGTACACAGTATTGCTGTGCACCTGTTCAGCACCCTGTGTGCATACATGGATGCACACACAGACACACACACACACACACACACACACACACACACATACACACACACACACACACACACACACACACACACACACACACACACACACACACACACACACACACACACACACACACACACTCCACCACTCCACCACTCTGCACTTCACCAGACCACCACCCCCACACAAACTTACAGGTGAGGTTGCATGAAGATGAGATTTGCAGGTGAGGCACACACAATCCATCATTACCCATGTTCCCATGCATGATGCTCAACAGCATGCAGTGCAGCTCAACAGCAACACATAGTTAATCTGTTAATCCAACATATGGCATTGTGACATCTATTGTGTTAGCCTGGGGTTGTGTGCACCCATGTACACAGTATTGCTGTGCACCTGTTTGGCACCCTGGCATGTATTGTGCACCATACCTCACAGGTGTACACACTATTGCTGAATGTGCATTACTGTGTCAGTTATGTCTGCTCTGCTGCTCACAGCCCCTATGTGTTTGTCTGACAAATACCTGGGATGATATGTGGACAGATGTCATTTGTGAATGCCTGATGTTTGATTTACAGATCTCATCATCAGCAGTGCATGTATGGCCAATACGATACAATACACTGACAACCTTCATATCTTACCGTGGCTATGGGAAGTGTGCTCGCCCTTATTGATATAATGCCCTCTTCCTTGATATGCCATGGGATCACATTACTGCATATGTTAACATTACATGAACCTGATATGTGACATATGACCTGTACAATCAAATGCAATGTCAAACAAATGTGCTAGTTGTGCAGATGCTGATTGAGATGCATACACTTTGTGGGTGCATATGTGTGCATGCCTTTATCATGATGGTTTGTTGCACCTACTGTTATGTGTACTGCAGCAGTCACTATTCCTGGCAGTTTTATACTAGCATGAGCCATCTACATTTGCCAGCATTTAGTCAGTCTGCCCTACAAATGTCCCCCACTCTGCATGATTCCAAGGTCAACTCATGTGCACATCCCTTGGAGGTCACACACTGCTGTCGCTATTGCTGTGGAGTCAGGGTTATGTCTGCCACAGTTCTTGACCCTAACTGTGTGCAGATACAGCCATTCATAGTGTCCTTTGGATCTCTGCTTCAGTGCACTGTTGTGTCATGATGACACCGCCTCCCCACCCTCAGCCTTTTTGCAGATGCTTGACAACAATGGCCTACACATGTGTCATTTCACAGTGTCCCAAACACTGAACACCATGTGTACCAGCCTAGTCCCAGCTAATGAATGGCAAACATACAGGTGTACACTGGCACCAGCAAGGTACAGATGGGGATGGTGGGCCTGAGGTGGGATGAGGTGCTGGTTGTACAGCACATGCATCTTACTTGATACTGTCTGTAGGTTTCCAACGTGGTCTTGGTACACCAATACACATTGCAACGCATGCTTTTTGGGGACATTTTCTGTTATGCATATGCTACTTATAGAGAGGCCTGGCTGATGTTTCCTGTCCCATCTGATTACCCTAACCCATGGGCCACAGATATGCAGAGTCTAGGCAATTGCTCACACGGGTACTACACAGCTAGTACTTGCTACACATTCCTGTAACTCCCTTAGTGTTGTAGCATGTTACTAGGCAGCCTGCATGACCAGTTTGCTACATGTGACATAATCTGTTTTTGATGGCCATCTGTTTATTTTCTACATTAATCCTGTCTCATACATCCTTACCACATACATGGCTGTCTGCACTGTTTGCCATGGTATATGCAATTGTGAGGTATGGCTACATGTCCAACTTCTGGGTGCTACCTGTTGGGTATGGGGTCCACGCCATGGCATGTAAGATGTTTGCAAGCCACGGCTGCATCTGTTGCAGGTAAGTGGGCAAATTTGATGGCCAAACTTCTTGGACAGCAGACCATTTCTTGGTGTGACATTAGGGACCTGTACTTGCTAGAAGGTCCATACTCATGAAGAATGCATGCTGTCAGTACCTCAACAGCTGCTTCCATTATATTTTATCTGCAGTATATGCACACATATGCTTCCAGTGTTTGTGAAGGTATGTATTCCCCACATTTGCTGTCCTAACATAGGATTCCATATTACACAATCATTGCTCATGTTAGGACCACATTGCAGGTTGCAAGGGTTGTGGACTGCAGTATTGTGATATGCTGCATTGTAGATCTGTAACAGTTTCTATTGTAATACTGGTATATATACCCTGTTGTAGCACTGTATAAGTGTGATGCTTCATACATGTCTTTACTGTAGGCCATTTGTCCCACTATTATGTTCATGACTCTGCACACATTTTGCAATGACAGAATATTAGTTATGTTGCAGGAGTCTGACATACCATTCAGATACACCATTATGGTGACCACTGTGATGCAGTGCAGTTAACAGCAACAATATGTGAACATGTACAGCATGCGTTATGGGTAGGTGTGTTAAATGTGTGCATGGAATATACCATGGCCATAACATGACCGGTGTATTGGCAAACCTGAACAAACACCATACTCACCAGCTACAGGCTACTGCCCTGGAGGTTTACCAGAAGGACCTACATAATTGTGTGAGAGATGTGATGTCATTAGCCACACCTGTGGCATTGGTACAGGGTGGGTGCAGCATTACAATACATCAACAGTACAAGCCCATAATACTACAGATTATGCACATCTGTTTATTACTACAATGCAACAACAGACTATATATATTTCATCTCACATATGCATGATCTAACTGCACAGATGTGGATGGATACGCAACAGTGGTCTACTGATGTGCCCTGTGGCCTTACCTGCATGCTCCTCTGCCATTGTGTGGGTAGCACCCACCTCCACTATGCTCTCTACCAGGTGTTCTGTTTGCAGGCGGGCAGGTGCCCCGAGGCTGGCAAGGAGCTCCTCAACATGTGTCAGGGGGCTGGATGGCATGACCCTCTCTATTGCAAGCTGGTCCCTCCTAACTGCAGCAGCATGCAGATGGGCATGGCAAAGTAGATCGGTGCATTGATGTCAGACCTGCTCATAACTGCGGTTATGCAGGCCATCATCATTTACCCTGTAGACAAGATCATTCCACAGGGTGGTCCACTCCTGCAGATCATGGGCTGTTCAGCCAAACTACTTGTGGTAGTGCTGCACCAGGTGTGAGATGATGACATCATTCTCCTCCACTGTATAAATTGGCAAGCATTCCCTCAACATACTGCCTGAAAAACATAAATATGAAAACAGGTCTGAGGACCTTATACTGCAATGTTATCATAGTTGTTAATACACATCTCTGTCCCCCCCGACCATATCTGCAACAACAATCTGATCACACAACTCAACGGGTATGTCTACAGAAGACCTACCGTTGAGACATATATTGTATTGCACAATACTTTGTGCTATGTGTTTGTAGTCATGTTCCATGTTGGGACACTGTCATTGGTGGCCTGGTACGGACAATGTCACCTGCATGCCATTGTAAGGGCCACTATGGTAACATATATGCATGTGTTCTGTTTGCTGTGTGACTGCTGCACATCTGTTGTTTTGTGTTAATGGGGATATCTATGCATGCTGTTAGACATGATCCAGAAATGTGTGGATTATTACTACCCACATATGTTCTATAACAGTGACACAATAGCATGTTTCAGGAACAGTTGCCAGCAGAACCACCTCTCCCACCTCATCTGGCCATGTTACCAGGCCACATCACATGTGGGACCCACCCTGGAACCTCCTCATCTACTGGTCCTGCACTACCTTCAGGTGGAACTACCTCAGGAGATGGAGCTCACCCCCCCCCCTGGGAGTACACACAGACAGGATTCTGTCACCCAAAGTTAGGTCCAGGGTCTGGTGCATAGGGAGCTCCACGGAGACTTTGGGGATGTGCTACAGCACCTTGAGGCCCTCAGTACACACTCACAAGGTCTGCATGCTCCTCCTGCTCAGCCCCCAGCCCGGTTACCTTCAGGGCCGTGAAGCTGATGTTGTGACTGCCCTTGGGTGGGGACCTTGGTCCCATTGTTTCCATATGGGCGCTCATGGGCTTTCACATCACAGACAACACTACCCATCCAGGGTGTTTAACCGCCATAAGTGTCATATACCGCCCCTGTATGCTGTCTTCTCTATCTTCCAACCCAACCTACCTCCACAAATATACCTGCTATCCTTCCCCAAATAACCAATCCACCCTCACAAACAAGGGCAATTTGTTCCCAACATGGGGTTCACACCTGACATAACCATCCATTTTCCACACACTTAATGGTTGTGTGTATATATATATATATATATATATATATATATATATATATATATATATATATATATATGGTGCATTCAGACATCAGATCCACACTCTCTAGCTCTCTTTCTTGCACAGCTGCACTGTTCTGCCTTGCTACAACACAGACAGGTGCCACATGTGGACACAGCCTAACATTAGGAGGGTATATATAGGGACAGATGGCAGGTAAGCCTATTACACACCTATGGCATTTGTGCATGCTACATTACACATTAACATGACTGTTCTGCAAGTGGTGGGCTCTGGAACCCACGTGCCCATCATAATGGCATTACTTCCACCTCCAGCTATTGGCCATACTAATATACATGTCTTGCAGTACACAACACACACTATGATGGCTTGCATCTTGTCAGTCAGTGCTGATCTGCACAGTTGACAGGTATGGCCCACTGCCCACAGGGACAGACACTATTGTCCATAGCAGTTGTTCAGTTGGACATCATTAAAACAACACCTGATGGCACATATAAATCATTCCATATCATGTTTCCCATTGTTATGGACCAGGTACTACATTCAATTACATGCATATATGCTTCACATACCAGTTGTGGGAATCAAGTCTCTTCAGGATACAGTTTGCTGTGTGGATGGATGGATGGATGGATGGATGGATGGATGGATGGATGGATGGATGGATGTGTGTTTGTTTGTTGTATTATTATTTTTTTTTTATTTATTTCTCTCTCTATCTCTGTCTCTCTCCACTAAATGGATTGAGCTGCATTGAATAGATTGCAGCATGGATTTTATAGGTGATGCACATGATCAGGTGATGGCCTCTATACCAATCCATGTCCACCACTTGCTACCTGCATGCAACTTGCTGTGTAGTACTTCCAATGAACACTATCATGGCAACCCACTACTATGAATTCCTACATCATGTGGGCATGGTCATTTTACCTTTCCTGTATGGATGACATCCTTCCTGTGTGTGGGTAGCAGTGTTATAGACAGCAGGTGCAGACTCAGGCCGGCAACATATCTGTGTAAGGCTCGAGACCTACAGACAGTGTGAGTAGTGTTGTTATATGCATTGTATACCACCAGTGTTACAGGGATTGTGTGTACATACTAGTTTAGCATGTCTTCATAGCTCTCAACTGTGGGCCTATCCACATGATGGCCAGAGGATTGCCTGTTATATTTTGTCTGTCCACCATACAGGTCCTGTGTCAGATATATCACTGGCATTCTGTCTGTTGAGTGCTAGCAGTACATGGCTACAGCCATTTGTGTTTCTGATTTCATATTCCTGACTAATGGTATGTTGCAAACTATCCTGTAACACCAGCAACTTTCTCAGTGTATAACAACACTATTGCAAATATGGCCCTGTGTTCTGGCCCCTGTCCTCCACCTATATACCAAGTTTTGCCCATATGATATGCAGTAAGAGGTTATGCAGTGGCCTGTGATTATGTTGTGCTACCATTCCTGCCATCATTCCAGTGATGTTGTGGTCCCCACCCATATTGTGGGGTAGGGTTTGTGTATATATATATATATATATATATATATATATATATGTGTGTGTGTGTGGGGGGGGGGGGGCTACAGCTGGACAAAACATGTGTGCCCTTCTGCAGTCCTGAGGTCAGTGTATGTAACACTGCTATATGCCCCATGTAAGTCAGTCTATGGGGGAGGGGTCTGCAACATATATAACCTAGGCTGTTATAACATGCGAGGGATATCAGTAGTAAGATGCCATAAGGTATATGGGTGTACATTTTCATACATTTCACCTTGGGGACATTGGTAGCCTTGTGCATACTGTCATACAGACTGTTTTGTTTGTCAGTGTGATAATGATGTTTTAAGTTAAGCATTGTTATGTAACAGATATATCCTCATTGTGGCAACTTACTTATTTTCCCCCTAGGGGTTGAGTACAGAGTGTAATTGGAAGCTGCTGAACTATATATCTGCATTACTTACTGTTGATTGATTGTCATCCTCTGGTCCAGTCTTTCTTTATTGTTGTACTACTTGAATGCCTTAGCCTGCACAGCAACATATGTTATGCTTTCGGATTACTATATAAAATGATATGCTTGAGAGTTGCATTACTCAGTTAGTATGTATTTCAAACACCTAACAGCTATATGACATAGCATATACAACTGTAATAGTACACAGATAAACATTTTTATGCATGCAAACCTGTGTGTGGTGTCATATCCTTTGACTTCTCTGTGAGTATATGTTTCATGCAATAATTGCCTTTTGTATGAGTAAATCATACACTGTCCATTTTAAAAGGTGACAACTGTAGGAATACTGGCTGTTCAATATGATGTGCACCCTCTAAATATGCATCTTCCTGTACATATCTATACATAGTAATATATGATTATGTGTGTGTATGTGTATATACATATATATCTATATATATGTGCATTATATATATATATATATATATATATATATATATATATATATATATATATATATGTATATATATATGTGTGTGTGTGTGTGTATCTGCAGATATATACATATATATATATATATATATATATATATATATATATGTGTGTGTGTGTGTGTGTGTGTGTGTGTGTGTGTGTGTGTGTGTGTGTGTGTGTGTGTATCACTGGAATGTTTATTGCTTCCACATTGTACATTCCTTATGGTAGCCAGACTGTACTGCATGATATGTTATTGATACCATTCTGACATCATACAGGTGGGATGGATTACTGTTAACGTCTTGTGGCTATGTTGTCTAGGGTCCTGGGTATGGAACTTGCAAGTGTGGATATTGCGTTGCAAGGCAGATCTGTTTGGCTGTGGGGGAGGGATGATATCAATAATTCCAAGAGGTACTTAGTTGGGCCCCCTCACCCCCATTAATGGTGCCGTTGGTCATATATGTATTTGTTGTGTTCTCTTTTATATCTATAGATATATATATATATATATATATATATATATATATATATATATATATATATATTGCTATACATATATATATATATATATATATATATATATATATATATATATACATACATATATATATATATATATATATATGTATATATATATATGACATATATATGTAGGCATATATATCTATAGATGTATATATATATATCTATAGATGTATATATATATATATATATATATATATATATATATATTACATGTACAAATGCATTTCCTGTACTGTTGAATGACTGTGCTGGATGATATGTTTGTAAAAACATCAGGGTTATATATATCTGACATGGCATAGTGGTAAATCACTTTGGCTATGGTGCCCAGGGTCCTGGGCTGAAGACCGGCAAAGGCTGATTATTTTGTTGCTGGGCAGAACAAGGGCCATTGGATACAGACTGATTACGGCAGTTTTAAGCAGTTGCAAGCGGGTTTGTGCTGGTTTGCGTGACAGTAAGCAATGCTAACTTCCGGTTTATTATGTTTACAGTCAGTTAACCTCTAGATTGCTTATCCTGTTTTGGCATTGCTTATGCCTGTGCAAACAGGCTTAAACCCACTTACTGCTGCTTAAAAGTGCTTACTCCCACTTTCCCCCACGCTAATTTCTTTAAAAGAAAAGAAAAAGGGTTGATAGGAAAGTAGTGAAAAAGGCCCACAAAGAGGGAAAGGCAGTATGGAAAATAGCTAGGGATGTGCAGGATGGGTGTAGGGAATGTCCATACCTGCCCATTTCTTCAACAGCAACAGCTGTGCATATACACTGATTTGGAGGTAGAACTGGACATTCATACCCCTAAGAGAGGGGTGAGGACAATAGTAATATATTGTGAAGCCAATTAGACCAGACTGCATGTGTCCAGTAGACGTGTCTGAGAGGGTACCTGTCAAATCTTCAAACGCTCAAAATTTCGAACATTACATGGTCGAGACCAAGCGTTCAAAATTTTGAGTGCTCGAAGATAGACTTTCAATGGCATCATATGGTGCAGATAGGGAGAATTTCCCTTTTCTGCACTGAAGTGCGGTCTCGGAGTTGATATGTCTAAGTAGGGTGGGTGTGGGGGGGTGCAGGGAGGCTTGCCCACCCTGTCTACACTGTTAAAGTGTTTTTTTCTGTGTTTTGTTTTTTTTTTTTTTTTTTTTTTTTATGTTCGAACATCCAAATGTTGAACATTTGGTCCCAACCATGTAATGTTCAACATTTTGTATGTTCGAACATTTAACATAGACCCGTGTGTGAAATGGACAGCTATGTATGGGGCAAGATTTTTTTTAGTGAACAGGTTGACATTTTTTTTTTTTAAGGTGAGAGTGGGATGTTGGGGAGGGATAGTAGGTATATTTGGAGAGGTAGGTTGGGTAGGATAACAGGCAAGACAGACAAGACAGCATACAGAGCTTGAATATGACACATGTGGAGGTAAATACCTTGGATGGGGAGGGGTGTTTGGAAGTCAGAAGCCCATGAATCCCCTACTGAAAACAGTGGGACTGAGGTTCCCACCCATGGGCAGTCACCACTGTACCTTCACATCCCCAATGGTAGCTGTGCTTGAGGCTGGGTAGGAGGGGCAAGCTGACCCTCTAGATGCGCCACACAGCCCTCAGGCTGGCATAGCAGATCTCCAAACTCCCTGTGGAGCTCAATATGTACCAGACACTGGACCTGACAATGGGTGACAGTATCTTGTCTGCGCCCACTCCCGGGGGGGTGAGCTGCATCCTCTGAGGTGGTTCCACTCAAAGGTAGTGCAGGACCAGTGGACGAGAAGGTTCTGGGATGGGCCCTAGATGTGCTGGTGCTCGATGCCACAGCCAGATGAGGTGGGAGAGGTGGGTCCGCTGGGATCAGCCTTCCCAAACATGCTATGGCATTTCAATTTTAAGGATTAGGTATAACAGCTTGCATAGATATTCCCATTAATCCAAAACACCAGATATGGAACAGTTTCATAGCAAACAGAATACATGCATATATGGAACCACAGTGGCCATTACAACAGCATGCAGGTACATTGATGGCAGCATGCCACCAATATGGAAGTATTTCAACATGCACAGAAACAAATTTCAATATTTATCAAACAATAATTCATATGTCCCAACAGCAGATTTAATTGCACACATACTGACTGAGTTGTGTATTTAGTTTATTGTTGCAGATATGTTGGAGGCAAGAGCAAGATGTCAATTAACAACTTGTATATCCCTGTAGTTCTCATTACTATCTTAGTCAGTGCTGTGATCTGTACTTTACAGGTATTATTACACTACCCTATGGCCTTAGTGTGGACAGTGGTATGGTTGCAGACAACTATATACATGAACTGTGTTCTACCTGCAGTATACACTTCTTACCTGGTATACCTGTGGAGGTTTTTGTTGTTAACACTACCTGACTGTTTCTACACATATTCCCAGATTACAGGTTGATGTTATGCACATACCTCTCCATCTCTTATCGCATACACTCTGGGCATGTCTTGACAACATGCAGGTGAAACTGGAACATATTTTGACTATTGCCCTCATAAACCTTTGGTGAGTTGCTACAATGATAGGTTTGTTTTCATATACATTTTCCAAATATTTACAGGCCTGACAGTCAGTTATATGACATTAAATGCTGCCTAAATGTCAGAGATCATCACACTGATATGCCAGGGGGACAGGGTAACAGACAGCAGATATGGACCAATTATCTGGACATTCTGGACAGATCTGCACAGTTGAAAGGTATGATTCTGCATACAGCTTACTACTACTCCCAGGATTTGAACCATGGCTGTGTCTGCTAAAAATAAAACAGTGTACATCACAGTTGAGTGTGCTATATAGATATTGCTGTGTATCTTTTCTCTGATTTCTGTCTATAGGTCTCCTGTGGTTTTACAATCTGACCTTGTAATTACAACACTCTTATACAGGGTTTCCTAGACAGTTTTATTATGTAGCACTGTGTGGATGAAAGTTATGGGTACTACCTTTTTTCAGAGCTACTGCAACACTAACACTGCCATACAGTAACAGACTAAACAGTACCAGTCCAGGATTTCAATCTTTCATTTCTAGGCACAGTTTTCATATCTGACAAACCTGTGGGGAGAATGTTTGTTAACACTACCTGAATGTTGCCACACATATTACCAGATTCCACATTATTATTATGCACATAAGTCTCACTCAGTTACTGCACACACTCTGGTCATGGCTTCACAACATGGGGGTGGAGATGGGGCATACTTTACTTATTACTCTCATAACACTTAGGTGAGTTGCTAGAGTGGCAGGTGTGTTCTTATAGATATATTTCTGACAGTTATGATGTCTGAAAATCAGTTGTATGTCATTATTTGCTGCCTAAACTTCTAGGATCATCTCACTGATTTGCCAGGGGGACAGGGGGACAGGTAGGAGTCTTACACCAATTATCTGGACTTTCTGACAATATCTGTACAGTTGTGAGGTATAATTCTGCATACATCTTCCTACCACTCCCAGGATTCGAACCATGGCTGGTGTGTACTAAAAATACAGTACTTCACATCTCAGTTGGGTGTGCTATTTGGATTATGTTTGCTATTTTTTTCATTGTTTTCTATCTAAGTCTCTCTCAGTTGTATAATATGACATTTGTGATTACAACGGTTGTATACAGACATTCCTACACATTTTATTTATGTAGCACAGTGTGGGTAACAGTGCTTAATACAACAGTACTATTAAGAGATTGCAACACTACATTACCATATGATACCAGAGTAAACACAAGTAGTCCAGGAGTTAGACCTTTATTGACAGGCTGTTACCCTTTTATTTACATACAACCTATATGAGACTCTTCCTGTCATATTGTCTGGTTTATTCAGTACATGCCATACACAATGCAGGTTTTATACTGGCAATTAATGTTATGCTACTTTTAGATTTATTTTTTATGTCAGTACATGCAAGATTATTACTAACCTGCCTCACAACACAAGTCTCTGCAGCTTACAGGCATGGGCTTCCTGATTCACAGCCTATTCTGCTGCTGCTTTCAAAGACACAACAGGAATATTTAGCCATACCTATCGAGAATATACATGAGTTGGCAATTATTAAACAGGTAGCAGGATGAGTACTTACACACAGCTGGGACATCACTTAACTGATTAGCTTCTTGGATCCACCGATCCAAGAGCTCCCTGTTCCTCCCTTTCAGGTCAGCATAGTGATGCCTGACATGTTCACCAGTTTGAGGGATGCCAGTGGCACTGGTGAGGTCACGGACGAGATGGTCCCAGGGTTCTGCTTTATATTGGGAACCCTGGTACTGGCCATGCAGCAGTCTCTGGTCATGGTCTTTAATGAGGAGTCTTGCCATGACTTTGGACTCCTGGATGCCCCAGTGCTGCACCCAGAAGCACAATCCTTCACCCACACCAGCCATAGAGCCTACAGGAGGAAGCTGCAACCAGTTATGAGATGTATTCCCACCTGTAGGGTTTAAATAGAGATGATTTCCCGCACTTTGCCATTATTGGATGGTTTTGAAAATGCTAAGCTTTGGGCAAACCTGCTTACCTAAGGTTGGCATTTCTTAAAGGGGTATACCAATGGGCAAATTGATTTAGCTGGCCTACACATTGCTTACACCTAGTAAGCAGGGGTGTGCAATGCTTAGCATTGCTTAATTTTTAAATTTGCATACTATTTGCTGTTTGGCTTTGATTTATCGCTCATTACATGTTATATATTTGTTTAGTATCCATGATTCATGTGTATGTACACTGTATGGGGTCCTTGTGTTTATTGGGGGATTTCACCACTTTATTACAATGACACCTCACATCTGTACTTAATGGAGTACTCCAGCTCACATATTTATGTTATGTAGTAGGTTATACAACATAAAACTGTATATAGATTCCTTTCACAAGAAAATTGTGATTTTGCTATAGTGAGGATCTGTTTGGGGATACCTCAATCTTATGTACTGCTGTGATGGCTTACTGATTAACTACTGTGACTATAGTGCACAGGGTCCTGGAGTCGAGACCTGCAAGGGCTGTTTATTTTGTTGCTGGGCAGAACAGCAACTGTTGGATACAGAGTGATTAAGGCACTTTTAAGCAGTTGTGAGCAGGTTTGCACATGTCTGCGCAATGGTAAACAATGCTAACTTCCTGTTAAATATGCTTACAAGGAGTTAGCTTCAATATTGCTTAACCTGTGTGCACATTGCTTACCCCCACACAAATGGGCTTAAACCCACTTACTACTGCTTAAAACTGCTTACTCCCACTTACCCCCACACTACTTTAGACAGAAATGAAACATGGTTCTTGGGAAAGAGGTAGATTTGGACACTCTATGAATTTATCATTCATTATGCATTATACCTTTGTTTCATATGCCTGATTCATGTGTACATATACTGTATGGGGCACTTGTGTTTATCTGTGGATTGTACCACATTATTACAATGACACCTCACATCTGCAGTTAATGCAGTACTCCAGTTCACAAA
>NC_056735.1:904913659-904956159 GCF_019279795.1 Protopterus annectens
AATGTTAGAATCAAACCCTCTACCTTGTATTTAGAAGGCAAAGACCTTAACCATTATGCCAACTCCCGCTCCCAACCCTTTGTAAAAAGGTTATGTTATATATGTGGCATGAACCTTTAAATGCAATGCGTTAGTTATTGTTTTTAGCATATTGGAAAGCAAGAAATTGACAGAGAATTCAGTTTGACGTAAACCTCGTGGACTTTAGACTACATCTGGTGTTAGTGTGTTATTTATTAATCCTCCTGACATGACTCAAACCAGCTGCAGTAATTATTGCAGTTCATCTGATGACATACTTGAATGTTCACTGCATTTCCCAGTGGTAATTGTGGCCAGGGTCTCAACAAGGAGAATCAAGTCCATTGAGGCAAAGACAATCATTCATAAATAAATAAAAGGGAAATGTGTCCAGTGCTTTGGGAATGCATTTACTCAAGAAAAAATATTAATAGACTTTTTATATCTACACTAAGATCATCTTATTAGCTGTGTAATTAACAAGCTAAGTACAGGAATCACTGGTCACTTCCTAGGTTACTTGAGTTCAGTTAGTGATTCTGGCTCTTGATGGAGCTGACAGGCAAGGGTAGGTTTGGTCATTCCGTAAGGACAGCATGGCACACATGACTGTATACAGTCACTTACCCTCTGACTAGGGGTTAGCAATGGAAATATGAAGTCCAGTGAGGAGGCAATCTGCTCAACTAGTCAGCAATATGTTGTAGACTTCATAACAAGTGTACAGAAGTATGCGTCCATATAGGGAAGGCAATGTGGGTATCCACTTTAATAAGGATTGCTCAGAGTTCCATGCAGGGGGGGGGGGGATTTACAGCCATGATAAACACCCTGATAGCTGCAATGTCAGTGATGTCAACAAAGAGCACAGGCAACCCTCATGGCGTCCTGAATGGCAACCTTTCTAAATGTCTATTGCACTGTGATTCTGGGACCCCCAATGATGAAATGAATGGACTCAACTACAGTATGGGGAGGCTTGATGCTTGCAAGGCATGAGGGCAAAGAGAACCTTCACTGAAACCTCTGTGATCTTTCACTGAAATCTATTGAAATCTACCTTACATACCCTGTTTATTTAAACTAAGTGGTTCCATGATAGAAAGTTTCTATCATAAGCTGTCATTTTATCACACCTTCACAAAATAAAAGTCTAGTTTTCTTTAAAAGGTTTGTAGAAGATATCTTCCTGTTATGGAATGCCACAAAGGAAGAACTTATTGCATTTGTAGAATTTTTACATACTACCACAAACTTCTTAAGATATGAAGTGAAATCCTTTGATGAGATTAATTTTCTGGATATAGTTATCTCTAGAGAAGATGTATGCTTCAACTCTAAAATTCATAGGAAAGATATACAAGTTAGTAAGTATGTCCACCCACAAAGCTTGCATCCTAGGCATATTTATAAAGGTGTGATAAAAGGACAGCTTATGCGAGCTAGTAGATGAAAGATGTAACTTTTGAGTTGGAGATGAGTGAGATGGCAGACTCTTTTATGGAGAGGGGTTATAATAAAGTGATAATACAACACATGAAGGGAATAGTCACTGGGTTAAGGAATGATACAGCCAGACCATACTTGAGTGGCAAGGCTAATAATGTGGTGGAGATAGCTGAACCAAATAGAACAATGAACAAATTGAATTATATGATGAAATATAATCGACACACAGGGCTTGTTAAGCAAATAATTAAAAAGAACTGGTGTATACTTATGTCCAGTCAAGAAGTGGTTGATCTAGTAGGTGAGACACCACATTTTGTTTTTAAAAGAGAAAAGAACTTAAAGCAAAATTTGTGCTATAAGGATATAAGGAGAGATAATGTGTTACAAAAATCCATTAATAAATTTGGCACTAAACCCTGTTATAACTGCACACATTGTGCAGATATTAATATGGATTTATGTTTTATGCACCCGATTAGTCAAAAGCTGTTTGAATTTAGAGCTGCTGGAACATGCAATACAGAAAATGTGATTTATTTTGCTAACTGTGTATGCTGCCAATGTTTTTATATTGGTAAAACAAATAAAAAACTAAACGAGAGAATAAGCGCACACTGTTCGGATATTCGTAGAAATGTCCTTACGAATGCTTTGGCTAAGCATGTAGCAAAAGTAGGTGTTGAACATAAATTCCAATTTAGAATTTTGCAAGTATTGTCTAAGAATAAAAATGGGGGTGATTTAATAAACAAAATGGAGTTGGCCAAATATAAATGGATTAATTTTTTTAGATCACATGCCAGGTTTGAATGTTAACAATAGTATAAGACCTATTTTAAAAGTTAAACATGATAAAATATAAGCCTCAATGAGGTTCAGTTTTAAGAACTTTTTATAAGATGTGGGGCACTTTAAAGTTGTAATTGCTGCTATTATTAAGTTTATATTTTGATTGGTCATGCTGTTATATATATGCTTATGCTATGGTAGGACAATTTTATCAAACACTGAAGAAGAGTTTTTTACTCAAAAGTTTTGTTTTGCTGATTTATGCTGTTTATGTCCTGTGCTGTATTAAATTGTTTATCAAACGGTGGATTTGGGCTGTTTTTCTTGGAATTATTTTACAATAGCTCTCAGTTTATTAAGAAGGACTACTAAATTTTTGAATTTTCTCTCACACTGTCTCTTATCATGTTTCCTTTCTTATCATTTCGTCATACTAAAGGCAAAGTCTGATATTCATGGTGTATTTTGTGGAAGACAGCTGTATTGATTTACGACTGGAATGTTACACTCTGTTATTCTGGAAATTTTCACAATTAGAGGTCTTCCTCAAAGGTTGGACATTGACAGTATGCAGGACATCGGTTAATATCTGGCAGATAAAACAGGAATGTTTTCTTAATCATAATGCAAAGCTGAGAGATACCATTTATGTACAATAACAACTGTAAACATTATGCAGCATTTTGATAACCTGTGATGGGAGAATCCTTCATTTGCTCCAGTCATGAGAAGTACAGATTAGCTAGGAATTTGCCAAATAGTATAGTAAGTTTTTTTTTTTTTTTTTTTTTTTTACTTCTTTATGTATTCTCTCTTTTATCCAGTTGTAAGATTGGGGCTGTTATTGGCAAGCTAATTAAATAAGTTACTTTCTGGTTTGTTACTTCAGAAAATATGTTTTTTAAGGTAGATTACTGAGGACTGAAGTCACGAAATAGTGGCAGACATTTGAGCTATACAACAAGATTTTAAATCTGTCACAGTTGTTAGTAGGCATTATTTTAAGTTGTTTGTTTAATATCCACCCAAAATCATGAATTGATATAGTGCAGTTTAGAAAAAAAGCTTAATACAATAAGCAATACATTTATTTTTTAATGTTTCATAGCTTTGCCAAATATAACCTGCAAAACTTGTTGACAGGTTATAGTCTATCAAACAGCACAGGAGGTTATTGCTAAAATTTAATCAAAGAACCAATACTTTATACACCAGTCTTTAAACTTTTCTTGCAATACTGTATAAGATAATCTATTTGTGGAATAATAAGATGATGTATCATAAACATAAGATAAAATATAAAAATAATTGGCTAAATATGCTTTGCTTATTGAGATACAGTACTTCAGGCATCTGACCAGCCATTTCTATGTAGTCTGAACATTGCTGATTCTTATCTTTCCTGCAACAGTTTTGATTCTCAAAACAACTGAAGTTACAACTGTTTGCTTTCCACTATGTTAACATGTTAAAAATGTCGATAATGTCATATATTTCTCCACTGAATGGGATTTATGCCATGCACTAATAGCATTCATATGTCTTTAGTTTCAGGGGAGTAAATATTGGATAACTTTGACCGTGGATCATTTTAACTTGCTGAATTAACTATGACAAATACCAACAGCAGTGTCAATGAAGATACCAATTTTCTTACAATTGGCTTCCCAGGACCACAGTACTTGCAGTACATGTTTTCTGTTCCTTTCTTCATCCTTTTCATAGTTGCATTATTCAGCAATCTAATGGTACTTTTAATTATAGCTACAGAAAAATCTCTCTGTGAACCCATGTATTACTTCATGTCATTCTTATCTGTTATAGATCTTCTTTTAGTCCTTATTTTGTTGCCAGAGATGCTCGTATTATTATGGTCTGGTCAACAATTTATACAGCTGGATGTGTGTTTATCTCAGATGTTTGTAATTTCAGTTTTGGCAGGCATGGAATCAACTATGTTAGTACTAATGGCTTTTGATCGCTATACTGCTGTGTGCAATCCTCTGAGATATTCAACGATTGTAACAAAAACATTTATATTCAATGTATGCTTACTTGTTATAACCAGAAGTGTCTGCATTGTAATACCAATGCCTATACTTGCTAAGTTATTGCCATATTGTAATACAAGCATTGTTAACAATGTTTATTGTGAGTACATTTCTGTCGTCAATGCTGCATGTGCTCAAACAACCTTAAGCAGAATTTATCCTTTTTTGACACTTTTTGTAGGAATTATCCCTGATGTAACCTTGATTGGACTGTCATACTGCATGATTGTTAATGCTGTAATTAATCTGAAATCAATGGAAGCTCTTCAAAAGGCATTTAGCACATGTAGTTCTCATATTTTTCTGATTCTGATATTCTATCTGTCAGTAACAATGACAATATTAACATCGCTTTATGAAAACAAAGTACCAGCTTATGTTCCTGTTCTAATCTCAGCCCTCTATATCAGTGTACCACCAACATTAAACCCACTGATATACGGTATAAGAAACAAAGACATTTGGCAGGTAATAATAAAACATGTAAGCAAATGAAAGGTTTTTCAAAGTGATTTGCAAAGTGTTCTATTTTAATAAAGATGATTTTTCTGTATAGCAATTCCATCATTTTAGCTACACATAACCAGTATCTGTACATGTCAAAAAAATTGTGACAGCATAATTGCTGAAGAAAAAATGACCATTGAGATTTGTGGACTTTATTAATACTGAAAAAAGTGTTTCACATTTCCTGACTTGCATACACATTTTGAAGGGCATTTCTAAAATAAATATCAAAATGTGAATCGAGCACTGTTCCCTACACTAAATTTAATGGATATATGGATCAATATGTATTAATATCTAAACAATTAGGAACATAACATTTCACTAAAGACAGCTGTCTTTCCATAAATTGAAAGTCCAGTAAAATAAATCACTATCTCATGAGTCTGGTGAATACTTAGCAATGTCTTTTGGGCACTGACTTTTTATTATTTTTATTAGAGTTTAACAATAATAGAGAGGGAAACGGAAGGAAGGAAGGAAAATAATGGAAGCGGTATTAGAAGAGAGACAACAAGGTAATTCAAGCAGAAGCTGAGACCCAACCACATAATTCAAGGAAGTGTACACATTTTATTCAGTCAACATATTCAAATAACCTTCACAGTACATGATAAACAGACTAATAACTATTTACAAAAGTGTTCTACAAAGAGATTTTTAATTACTAAACTACAAATGTTGCACTGAATGCATGCATTTTTTTTTTCATATGTTAAATGTCAATGTTCTTTTTAAAAATGTTCAACATTTTGACTATTATCATATGTAACCATTGTCTGGTACTTTGTCTAATAATGCAGCTTGTCAATATTTACAGTTTGCATTTCCAAATCTATATTATATTAACAAACCATGCAGCTCATTATTTTATATTTGTTTGACCAATGATAGCCATTCCTTCTTTGCTGGAACATGTGCAGTTTGCTATACTGTTCTAATTCATATCCTTGGTACTGTGCAAAGTGTTTTGCTATTAAACTTTGACTGAAGAATCATATTTCCAAACAGAAATGCCAAAACTATCAAAAAGCCAAAACTCCAGCTTTAGGCATTTTTTTCTTGAATGGGTCAAACCTCTGCACCTCACTTCATGTGTGTGTGTGTGGGGGGGCAATCCAACTGCCTCTCTGAACGTACATATGTCAACCACCATAAGTTGCAAATATTGAATACAAATGTCATCTTCAGGCTCTTTTGTAATGGTTCAAAAATAATGGAGAGATGCCCATCTAAACTGGTGGTACATTTTGTATTTTGATCATCTTTAAAATTCTTTCACAGGTGCATATTTTTTTCAATTTTTTCCATTGGTATACTAAAATATTTGATAAAACATAGGCACTGATTAATGGAAATCTGAGATTTTCTTACAATGTATATGCCAAGAGAGGTTTACCATCCTCAAGCAGTCAAGATCATACTTAAAGCCTTTATTCTGCCCTTGTAAAGAAACAAATCTAGCTGCTATCATAACATGGCCACTATGATTTAAACAGGAATTTAAAATGGGGATAAATAATGACTGAGTGAAGCAGCTCTGACTAATGATGATGATGATGATGGTATGGAGTCCCACAGGGTTCAGTCCTGGGTCCTCTCCTGTTTGGTATCTACTTCTCTGAAGTCCAGACCAACACAAAGGGACTCTGGCTGACAAAGTTCACATACGATTGCAAGTTGGGAGCTATTATTAACTCCCTGATTGATGTTGACATCCTACAGAAAGGCCTCAATGAAACCAATGACTGGTGTCAGAACCATGGCCTTAAGCTCAATGCCAAAAAATGTGTCATCATCCCCTTTGGGAAAAACCAGGTTCCCATGAATTACCACATCGATGATAGTCCACAGAACACAGAAGGCGTTATAAGAGATCTGGGAACACAGGTTGACAGCAACCTCTCTTTTGACCACCACATTGCCACTGTGGTCAGAAAGTCCTTCTATGTGGCACATCTAAGGGTTTTGCATCCAGGAAGAAAGAGGAAGAAAAAGGTCATTGTCTGCCTCTACTCTTCCCTCATTAGGCCAATCATTGAGGACAATGCCCCATTTGACATGTACCTTGCTAAACACCTGCAACAACTGGAAAGACTGCAAAAGTACCTCACAAAGAGGATCCAAGGCCTTAAACATTTGTCTTATATGGACAGACTAAAAAAACTCCAACTATTCTCTTTCTCATATCACCTACTTAGAGGCAATCTCTACTTGACTTACAAAGCTATGTCTGACCCAGCTCTGTTAGAAATGCTACATCTAAAGAAATCCCAATCCCTCCGCACCACACAGTCCAGAGACCTCAACCTCATTACCACAATCAACAGAACATGCTGGAGAGACAGGTTCATAACACAGAGACTGCCCATGCTAAGGTATAGACTTCCCATACATGTCAAGCAGAGCACCTCACTGGGCCTCTTCAAATCTTGATGAGTGGATGCGGAATAGAAAATTCACCCCAGGGATCACTCCAGTGGCTTTACTTTACAGAGGCACTGGGAACTAAGGTCAGGTGGCACAATGCCAGGGTAATCCTATGAGCTAGGCTTGTAAAGGCTCCAGGGACATTAGCCTAGTACACACCTGTGAACCTATGAACCTATGGTACCATTACATGGAAAAGTCATTTGACTTAGTGGCATTGCCAACAATTCTATCACTGGGGGCAAAGCACGCAACCCCCCCCAAAGATAAGGTGATGGTTAAAGGACAGATTAATCTTCTGTCAGTGCCTGTGTTTAGCACTTGATGTCCTGTCTTTATCGACAATCATTTGCAATGCTGGTTACACTAATATAACAATGCTGATACAAGTGCTACAAAGACTGTTTTAAAATGCCCAACTGATATTTTATCATCCAGCTATATAGCCATATATTTATTTTTTTAAATGTATTTATTTAATTATTTCAGTTGGATAACCTGGTAAATGGACTATTCCCCAGACCCTTTTCAGACATGATACAAACCTTTAGCATTGTTAGAATGTTGAAGAGACTACAGGCAGCAAAAAACAAAGCAGTGTAATAAATAACATTGATGTGCATGTGGCTAAGCACTATCGATAGGCAATGAGTTATATGCATGTTTTCAACAGAAACATACAATGCAATGCAATACAATACTATAATTATTCTATCAAAGCATACTCTGACACAATCTAAAGATGAACATTGCAGCAAAAGAAAAATCATTGCATTGCTCAGTATCAAAACTGACTGTAGTAAAGTATTATCCTTTTCTAACAATTATCTCAAAAATTCCAAGATGGCTGCCGACTAGACTAGTCCCTATTCTTTGAGCTCCTCACAGTTATGTAACATCTGGGTTTTTTTTACAACTTTGAAGTTATCTTTTTCCTCAGTTTTTTTTACAAAAAGATTTTATAAATCTTTTTCTACGCATCTGGATTATTTTTTTCTTTGGAAATCTTATCCTGGAATACATTTTACCTCAGAACAGTTTTGTTGTCTCAACTGATTTGGTCACCTGCTGCTTAAGAATCTTCCTGGAACCTGATATCCTGATATCAGCACCTCATCTCTGGGCATGGCTACTAAACCTGACTCCATGGAGACTGAGCCAACGAAGGCCAAATTTTCTTCAATGCTCTCACCTGAAAAGGATTCCAGTTCAAAAAGACTAAGAACATCTAAACAATCTTCTGAAATTACTAAAGTAAGTAATAAAGATTTGAATGACTAAATTTTTCATTTAGATGAACTAAAATTAGCATTAAAACCTATCCAAAGTGCTATTCAAAATTTCTCAGAACAATTTGCTGATTTTAGTAAAACTTTAAAGCAAATAAGTGACAGAATGGATATGATTGAAAATAAAAATTCAGCTTTAGAGATAAAAATGGATTCATTGGAAAGTGACCTAAAGTCTAAAGATAAGATTATTTCTGAAATACAAGCTAAATTGCTGGACTTAGAAGCCAGGAGTCGTAGAAATAACATAATTATTCGTGGCTTACCAGAATCTTATGATAATCAAAATTTACTATCTGTGACAAAAAACATCTTTGAAACATTGTTAAACTGTGAAACAACCTCAAAATCTATAATTGTAGAGAGAGCACATAGAGCATTACATGCAAGTCAGGATTCTTCTTCACCAAGGATTATCTACACTAAGTTATTAAACTTCCAAGACACTTTTCAGATCCTAGAAGCAGCTAAAAGTAAAAAACAGTTTGGAAATCTCATAAACTGTCATTTTCACAGGACCTTCCTTCTCAAATAAAATTGAAAAGACAAAAACTTTCTCCCTATTGTGCAGATTTGATAAAAAGAGGGATAAGATTTCGTACGTCCTATCCAAATACTTTATCTTTTACATTTAATGACAGAAGATTTATGTGCTCGATCCTAAAGAAGCAAAAGATATATTTTTTAAAACTTTTAAAAAGCTTCCTGATTCTGTGTCCTAATATTCCACTCTTTAGGTGGTTTCAAATGTGATGATTTATTTCATGTTATGTATTTTCAGGCAGTATTTGTCATTTATTACCTAATTCTGTCTTACTATAATAGATTATTCAAGTATTTTTATTTGTAGGAAAATTGGTTTTATTACTAAGGTAAATTACTAACTAGGAATATGGTGTAATTTTGTTTTTCAACAACCTTGTAGTTGTATTTCTCTGTTGCGACGAGATGTACTAATTATTTTGCAGTTATAAGAGTTCAGTGCCCTGTGACAGTTGTGTACATTTTGGAGGGAGAATCTACGCTCCTTGAGACTGTCCAGGGTGAAAATCTTCTACTTCTCTTACCAGCTGCATCTCCTACTTGGCCACGCACCTTCTATGGACTTTCGGAGGCTGGTAGTGATGTCATCATTCGTAGAGGATACTCGTTGGATACAGCTTTATTGATGTCTCTTGACTACAGCGCTCGTCAGTTACTTATTGTTTATACTTATATACTTTTCTCTCTTATTCAGTTGCTGTGGTTATATGATAGCTGTTTTCTGCATCTACAATGTTGTCTTTCATTTTATTCCATCAGCTGCTTGCCCCATATTTTTTACGCTTTCCTGTGGATTCACGCTCACTACTATAAAGGCGGAAATGCCTCTATTTGCTCTAAATAGATTAGATATCTCTAATCTAAAGGTACACTCTAAAAAGTTGTGTATTTCTTTTTATTTTAGAAAAAGTTAAAGTAAGCTGATAAGGTATCTGGTTTGATACAGCGCTTTCACTTCTAGTCTACGTAACTATGCAAATGCTGTATGGGGATATTGTAAATGCGATGGTTTGTTCAAACACGTTACTACATAGCTAAAGTTTTAATACAGCATATGTAGGGTCATGATTTTATGATATGAACATACTATACGTGTTTGTGTATATTCTGTTTGGTAGTATTGACTTACAATTCAGGTTTAAATGATTTATTTATGTAAGTTAATGAGCGATTGAAGGGGAATTGTGAGGTTCATTTCCTGCTGGTATACGGCTCTTTAATGTTCACAAAGAGTCTGATAAGTTTACAAATTAGAGTGCTACAGACCTTAATTTACTTTGAGCCATTTTCTTAAATCATAAACCATACATTCTTGCGCATATAATTTTTTAATTCTAAAGTGACTGTTGACTTTTTGTGAATGATTTTGCTGAAGGTTAAAGGATTGTGCAGTTGCATTTTTCAATTTGTAACACTAGATGGCGCCAAAATCTATTCAATGTATAGTGAACTGGCTGAGAGATGTGGATGTACAGCAGTTATATTGGCAGTTATATTTATTTACTCAGGGTTTGTTGGAGAGTTTGAGTTTCCTGGGGGATAGACCTGATTTTCTTTGGGGTCATGATCTATATGTTTATTCTGTAATTTAGATGTTATTGTCACATTCATTGTTCAGGTCATTCTTTAGAAATTTGTTGTATTTTACTGTATGGTCATTTGACAAAGTTTCGATATATTTTTTTTTACTATAATTATAGTAAATTCTTTTTATAACCAAAGCATCATTTTATCTATGATACAGTTAACATTAGTTTCTCATAGGGTAAATATATATATAGAGTAATGTTACATCTATCTTTCTTTTACTTTCTATATACATTTGATTCATTATAATTCCTGGAATGTGGTGACGATTTTGTTAAACAAAAAATGATTTTTGAACTACTTGAGGAAATTCATTTAAATGTTATATATTTTTGCAAATGATAGGAGCTTGTAATTTACGTATTTGAATAGGGATTGTGTATGTTGGACGTCTTGAATTTAGTTAAATTTGTATATATGTTCAGTATTATTGTACTGGTTTTATTTTTTGTTAGGCTTTCATCTAACGCTTATTATGCTAACTTGATGTTATTGGTAACCAAAAATACAATTTCTACTTTATTTATATCTGACCTTCCTTTATCAATAGGAGTTTGGTGGGTAGGCACTAGGGTTAGGATGAAGGAAGTATGTAAATTTAATATTATTTTTTTCTTACAGAGGGTATTTCTTATTATGACTGTTTATTCAAGCACAGTTCAGAATAATTATGTTTCTTTTTTTCTCTTCTCCTTGATATTGGTTTGTGTGTTTTCAGGACATTACTCTATGTTTTTTTATGGCATCAATATTAATTATTTGCCTTACGTATGACAAATAACATAATAGTGGATTCCTGGAATATAAGAGGAATCCAAAGTAAAGCAAAAAAATCTTTATTATTTCACTTGATTTTTAAATCACAAGCCAACATTTGTTTTATTCAAGAGACCCATATTCCTCGAGATGATTGGGACAAAGAAAAAAATAAAAAATGGATCAAGAAGATTGTGGCTTCTGGGGATACGTCTAATTCTAGAGGTGTAGCTATAATCATTAAACAAAAATTCATGTGGAACATTGTTGATGAGAAATATGATAAAGAGGGTAGATGGTGTTTGTTTACCGCTGCTATTCGTAATCTTGATAAACCTCTTTTAGTTTTAAATCTATATGGCCCTTGTAGTCAACAACATTTTTTCATCCTAAAAATCTATAATATTCTCACCACTTATAAAGACCACTATATCATAGTAGGTGGAGATTGGAACGCAGTAATAAACCCAGAAATTGATCGTACTAGTTCCTCTGCTTCTTATAACTATCAAGCGACTCTGGCCCTTAATGATTTAATTGTGGAACATAATTTAATTGATCCATTACATTCTATAAAAATCTCAAACAAGAAAGATATTTATACTTATTATTCTAAGTGTTACCGTTCATGGTCTAGATTGGATTTTTTTCTAATTTCCAATTCTATCTCAAAATTTATTTAGGATTTTATTATTGAACCCAGATTTTTTTCAGATCATTCAAGAATCTTATTAAAACTAAACATTACCCACAATATTAAAAATAATATCAACTCAAACAAATGGAATTTAAACAATAATTTACTTTTAAATAAAGAAATTTGTAAACAATGCTCTGAAATTATACAGGAAATGGAAGGTGATCTAGAATCATCTGATATTCCTTACGATATACAATGGGCTGCATGCAAGGCGGAATTAAGAGGAATGTTTATCAGCAAAGCTGCTTATCTCAAAAAACATTACTTTAAGAAAGAAGAGTTCTTAAAATCTAGAATTCAGTCTCTTGAAAATCAGTTTAGATTGAAACATGACTCTAGTCTTGAAAAGCAAATCTTAGATTCCAGAAAGAATTAATTTTACTTCATCTAAACAATCTTTCTTTAGTTGAGCAAAAACTACTTGCAACGTATTCATAACGGGCCCAAGTTCCTTCTAAATTATTGGCTAGAATAATTAAAAATAATTTTGACATATCAAAAATTTCATCTTTGTTGCACAAGAATAAATTGTACAACACAGATGAAGAAATGATTTATCTCTTCACTCTACTTTATACAGAGTTATACTCAAAACCATCTAATTCAGTTAATGATAATTATATAAAAACCTTCTTAAATTCTTTAAATTTTCCCAAGTTAAATGGTAATCAACAAAGACTGCTTTCTGCTCCTCTATCCTTACAGGAGATTTCAGATTCAATTGATAATCTTAAATCTGGTAAATCTCCTGGTCCAGATGGCTTCACACCGGAATTTTTAAAATCTTTTAAATCGGTAATTGTTCCCTTTCTTTTTAAAGTATACAATCATATAAGAATTAATGATATTTCAGACATTCATTGGAATACATCTAAAACTATATTAATTTTGAAAAATAATAAAGAAAAATCAGACCCATTTAATTATAGACCCATTTCTTTAATAAACTTAGACATCAAGATTTTATCATCTATTTTGGCTAATAGATTGAAACAGGTTTTACCCTCAATTATTTCCCAAGACCAATCTGGTTTTATGTCCCACAGACATGCTTGGGATAATACACTGTCTTTAGAATCTATCATCCATCTTATAAAAAGTGATTCTAATCCAATGTATGCACTGGTTCTCGATGCATCAAATGCTTTTGACAGAGTGTGTTGGAATTTTATTTTTCAAACTATGTCATGCTTTAATATTCCTTTATTCTTTATAAACTTTTTAAAAATATTGTACAATGATATGTTTACCAGACTTTACATTAATGGTTACTCTTCCTCTTCTATAAAGATTACCAGAGGAACGAGGCAAGGTTGTCCACTGTCCCCTTTTCTTTTTAATATTTATTTAGAACCTTTACTGTTGTTTATTACTCAAAACACTTTTCATAATGTTCCTAGAATTCTTAATACAAAAATTTATTTTTCGGCCTTTGCTGACGACCTAGTAGTATACTTTCAAACTCCAATATCTGACCTTAGAAAAATAACAAATTCTATTGAATGTTTCTCTTCTGCTTTGAACTATCTTATAAATCCCTCAAAAACTCATATATTTCCTTTAAATCATATGGTTCATAAACCATACTTGTTTTCTGATCATCAAATTCAGTTTACTTTTAGTATAAAGTATTTGGGTATCAACATGGAACACAATAATAAATCTTCTTTTCAAAATAACGTAAGTAAAGTTTGGAATTCAATAGTATCTGATATAACCAGATGGGAACATGTAAATCTTTCACTTTTATCAAAGGCTGCTATAATTAAAATGAACATTTTACCAAAATTTCTTTATCAATTCACTTCTTCTGACCAGATAATTCCTAGATCTTTTTTTGAGAATGTAAATAAAGAGTTAGCTAAATTTTTATGGTTTCCCAAATCGGTTAGAATTTCCTATTCTAGACTATCAATCTCTAAGGATAAAGGTGGTTTGGGTTTACCTAACTTCTATCTTTACTATTTAATTGTTTCATCTAATAAACTTTTCACCATATCTAATTTCAAAAATAATATACATATCAATCATCCCTTATGGATAAAAATCTGGTATAATCACATCATATCTAAAAATATAAACCCAGAAGCTATTCCTTTTATTTCTTTGGACATCAAAATTACCAAAAATCTTTCTATCTTTATTAAACAAAAGATCAAAGCCTTTCAAACTTTACTAAAACTATGTAATCTAGATAGGTTTTCTCACTTTTTTCAACCACTTCATCTAAACCCTAATATAATGATAGATAACACTCCCTTTAACCTAACAAAGTATCCTCTAATAAAAAATTTGAAAGTTGGGGATATCCTGAAATATAATGACTTGTCTCTAACTGACTGGCGTAAGATTTTGAATGACAATTGGAATTATTCGGCAATACTACGCCAATTAAGAGAAGTAATTAAGAATAAGTACGTATCCATAGAACCAATAGAACATCAAATGAATAATCTAAACACGATAATTAGAACATTATCTTCATCAGATAAAATGTTATCAAATTCTTATAAATTGATAAAGAATTTAGTGTTGGATCAGAACTGTCTCTTGTCAAACGTCTGGTTAAATCATAATTCTCAAATAACTGAGAATCAAAAACTTTTGGCTATCAGATATACTAAGGAATTTACTCCTTTTAAAAAAATATTATACACACAATTAATGATTAACAATGATGCTTACTATACTCCTTATAAATTAAATAAATTTAATCCCAATAAATCCTCATCATGTACATGTTGTTATTACCCCCAAGCAGACCTCTTACATATTCTATGGTATTGTCATTTTTCTCATAGATTATGGACCTCTTTGAAAGTTAGACTACAGAGAATGGCTTATCACAAATCTACGTTGTCCTGGGAATTTGCTATTCTTCATATTCCAATAATTCATCTTTCAAAATTAGATACTCATGTTATCATTTTTATTTGCTCTTTAATAAAGCTTTATATAACTCAAAATTGGCTTGATCGTACCAAACTAAATTGGGATGCTTTTCAGAAAATGGCTTACTTGTATATTGACGCTCAGAGAAACATAGTTAAGAGTCCTAAAAAAATGGCATTAAAAAAATTAGTATTAGAAAAAGTTTTAAATGTTATCAATAATTAATGCCTTTAAATTCTTTTTTCTGTTTTGTGCTGGTATTTTTTTTCTTACCTTTTTATGTTATTCCCTTAATTGAAATTATCAATGCATAGTATTTTTTTTTCACTTCAAGATATTTTTTTATTATTTTTCTGGTTGCCTAACTTGTATATAGTGTATATATTGTGTAATGTTATTATTATTATTATTATTCTATATTTTCCTGAATGCTATTTAGAGTTGCAGTTTGTTTAAACAAAGTTATTTATATTTACACAGCTCCTAATGTCCTGTTTATATATTCAATAAAAAGTATTTTGAGAAAAAAACAATTATCTCAAAAAATGTTTAGGTAGATTCACTGGATAAGTGTTCTCTTAATTTATGGTTAAATGTAGCCAGAGTCTGTAATTTTCTCACTGCTGGTAGTCTCTGATCCTATATGGCAGACTGAAGTTGACAAATGCCCTTTCTCCTATGGCCATTTTGAAGTAGGGTTCTAACAATGATAAGTTGTCTCTAAGGGAGTAAATTTGTTGTTTGATGGACAATTTTGTTTTAAGAGTGGGGCATTGTTTTTTTTTTTTTTGTTTTTTTTTGTTTTTGTTTTTGTTTTTTGCCATTTTTTTTTTTCAGTTTTGAAGCTCAACAAGCTAAGTAGTAGTAGTATGGCTGTACTATCTAATAATAATCAACTGAAAATTTTCAAAAGGTCACAGTGGTAAGTGCGGGCTTTGGAAAGTACAACAAATCAGCATATTATGTTTTCAGTCATCTGTATTTTGTTTGTTTTTGAGATGTAATTTGGCATTATTAATAGCAGGCCATAATTAATTTGAAGAAAATAATATTACTGGCTGGGGCATGAAAATTAGAGGTTGAGGGAAGATGAGATGTTCTACAGTATAGCTTTAAGTGAGCAAGGGGTTTGCTGGCAAACTTGTTGGTGAACTGAGAAAATGTTAAGGAATGGTCTAAAACTAGATCACTATATCTTTGCTCAGTAATATTTAGGACTGGGTTGGATTTGTTATCTTTTAATAACAGTGAAAATGAAGGCATTGTAGATTTTAAGTAAAAACAAACACCATTACATTGGACTTATTTGGGTTAAATAGAAACCTATATTTTCGGTCTAAATGCATAGCTTGGAGAAAGAAGCTTGTAATTTTTATTGGAATTCAACAGAAAATTTGCAAGATTCAAGGAGAAGCAGGTTGTCTTCATAGGTTCATAGGTAGGTACTAGGCTATTGGCCCTAGGGCCTATATAAGCCTAGCCAAAAGGGTATCCTGTCTTTCGCCACCCAAGAAAATTATTTTCCTGTGCCCCTGTCGAGCAGAGCCACAGAAGTGGGGAGCTTTGTTTGATATAGATAGGTAGTTTGTTCCACAGTATGGGAAGTCTTTGGGACAGGAATCTATCCCTCCAGCATGTTCTGTTTATTGTTGTGACATGGTTTAGGTTCCTAGAGCGTGCAGCTCAGAGGGATTGGGATTTCATTAAGTGGAGCATGTCCAACAGATCTGGGTTTGACATAGCTTTGTATGTTAGGCAGAGATTGCCTCTGAGTAGGCGATATGCGACCGAGTAAAGCTGGAGTTTTTTGAGACAGTCTGCGTAGGGCCTCTGTTTGAGGCTGGTAATCCTCTTTGTGAGGTATTTCTGTGGCCTTTCCAGTTGTTGTAGATGTCTTGTGACATACACACCAAAAGGGACAATGCATTCTATAATGGGTCTAATGAGTGATGAGTAGAGGGGAACAATGACCTCTTTTTTCCCTGGATGAGAAACCTTTTGTGATGAGGTGTGCAGTGTAGAAGGATTTCCTGACTACTGTGGCAATGTGATTATCAAAGGATACACTACTGTCCTACTGTGTCCCAAGGTCTCTTATCACACTTTTGCTGTTAAGTGGACTACCACCTATGTGGTAGCTCATGGCTACATAGTTTTTACCAAAAAGGATGACAATGCACTTTTTGGCATGGAGCTTGAGCCCATGGCTTTGACAACAGGCATCTGTCTCAGTGAGGCCCTTTTGTAGGATGCCAAAATCTTTAGGAGTTTTGATTATGGCTCCTAGTTTGTATTCATCTGCGAACTTCATTAGCCAAAGACCTTCTGTGTTAGCCTGTACTTCAGAGAAGTAGATACCAAACAGGAGAGGACCCAGGACTGAACCCTGTGGTACTCCACTTGTCACTGGTCTGAAGTCAGATTTGGAGTCTGCTACTTTCACAGTGTGGGTTCTGTTAGTGAGCCAGTTGGCAACCCATCTTGTGACATAGGGATTTATACCTAGTTCAGTGAGTTTAACTATAATTCCCGAGTAGGGGGTGGTGTTGAAAGCCTTGGCAAGATCTAGATAGGCTGTGTGAACCACCTTACCCTCATCTACGGCTTTGGTGACCACTTTAGAAAAGTCTATCAGGTTTAGGAGACATGATCTGCCTTTTACAAACCCGAACTGGGTGGGGTCCAGAGTTTGGAAATTACTAATTTCATTGTTTATAAGTTCCATGATGATACATTCCATAGCCTTGCAGAACAGGCTCATCAGACTAATGAGGAGGTAGTTGCCAGGGTCCGTGGTGGCTCCCCCTTTGTGGAGTGGGATGACCGTCACTGTGCGCCATTCAGTGGGCACAAAGCCTGAGGTAAGGCTATGATTGAACATGGTACTTAGGTGGGGTGCCAGTTTGTTCTGTAGTTTGTGTAGAATGCAGCCTGGGATGTTGTCAGGTCCAATGGATGCTGTGCTCTTGGCTTTGGCGAGTGTGGTTTTTACCTGTGCAGTCGTGATTACAGGAACTTTGCATTCTTCCGGTATAGAGATGGGCCCTTTAGGAGGTGAGAGGGGGTAAAGTTAGCACTGAACCTATCTGCCAAGATGTTGGCAATATCAGTTGGTTCTGTATATTTAGTGCCATTGTGCTGTAACTCAGAGCAGATCTGAGTGTTGCCATTGAAATTCTTGACATAGCTATAGAATGCTTTGTGGTTGTCTTTAGAATCAATGGCGATTTTGTTTTTGTCTTCTTACATAAACATACTGAGATCTTTCAGGCTGTTTGCTACATCATTAATTATGACTGAAAAGAGAAAGGATCTAGATTTGTGGTACTCCAGTGGTGAGGATTCCAATCTCAGAGAAGAATACGTCTGGAAGGTTATACTTTCCAGATGCCTGTTCAGCCATTGTAAAGTACAATTTCCAAAGTTATGTTTGCCACTTATGTTGAGTAGTAAATGGTGACTCACAGTGTCAAAAGGTAATTGGCATGTTAATAAGCAGATATCTTGCAATTTGACTGCCATTGATGTTATTAGAAATGTAAGTTATGATGTATAATGCAGTCATGGTGCTGATGGAGTTGCAGAAGCCAATAAAAAAATATGTGAATAGGCTATACTTACTTATAACATCTAAAGAGTTGCTCGTCACCTTGTTTTCTCAAGAATTTCTATTAGTGAACATAAATTAACAATAGTCCTGTAGTCCTTTCAGTCCTTTGGGGTGTAGACTATCATAGACTATCAAAAGTAGAATGATGACAAAATGTTTGAATGGTGATCTCAATAAGAAACCAGTGCCCAAGAATGTAGCTGATACTATGCCAACTCAAACAGAATGATTAGACACTGTAGAGGTGCAGTAAACCACTAATCAGCCCAGGAATCAATAAAGATGATTTTATTCACTCACTCAACCACAACCAGTATGAACAAAATGTTAAAGCATGCAAGAATAAAATGCTTAACTGCTTCAATGCATTTTTTGTCTTAGTCCAAGGACTTTTTCAGAAACAAACTATCAACTACCCCTCCCCTCTTAATATACATAACATAATACATCCAACTAAACTGAAACCTATTTAAACAATTAAATGTCAAAGGTAATCTAAATAGGAACCTTCGCTATTTAAAAACAACTCATTATAAATAGTACTATTAAAATGTGTTACACCATATTGCCCACCACACTGCACAAAAAATCATATCTACCAAACATATTTTCTAGAGTCCAATAAATATTTCTGATAAATAAAAATGAATGAGCCATAAAACTAAACTCAAAGGAATAAAAAATGAAATAAAAAAAGCAATATTTTCCCTTTGCTACCATCCAGTGCCCAACCATATTATTTACTTCTTATCTGATCTATTAATTCTATGTTGCTAACCCAGTTAAATTACTATTAACTTCTTATAAAAATTATGAATTTAATAATATTAAAAAATAATCGAAACTTTAAAAATATATGAAAAATGTCTACATGAATATATAAATAAACATATTCCTAAAGTGTATGTTATAAAAATACATTAAGAACCTGTTGAAATGTTTTAAAATATGTTAAAAAGTATATTAATAAAATGTAATGTTTGAATGGTGAGGAAGTATTCCAGAGGATATGGACAGATTAAACTTGTGAGTGAGTTTAGCTATGGAAGAGGATAACTCCTTTGCCTTAGTCTAGATCCATCTTTAAATTTCCATCTAAGGGTTTATTCAAATTACAGCATGCTTACCAAAAAATATGACTATTTTCACTTGAAACATGTGCATCCATAGCAAAGAATGTATTGAGACATAAACTAAAATATGTCCTATATGTCTTTTTTATTTAGCCCTCACAAATTCTCACAATGCACAATGCTTACAAAACTCTTATTAGACTCTGTTGAAGATTGGTCACTTTGTTGCCTCACTTGGTCTTTGCACTCATCACTGTATAATGTTAAACATTATAAATCCTGTATCAACCATAGAACACGCTTTCTTTCTCATGTGTTCTGCTATTTTAAAACTTTTATTAAATAATCCTCTTCACTTATCCTCTTAAGTTCAAAACTGGCACTACTTAAAGACCACCATTCTTGAAAATGACCTCTCAAAATGTACACATTCTATCTGAAATTCTATATCTTTCATAATAAAATATATTGCTCTGTATCCACTTTGAGGTCTACTTTCATTTTATACATGTACTCCTCTAAAAATGATTGCTTTCAAAAATGAGCCAATTTGGATTACCTTATACCTTGATAACTTTCTATACCATTTCTCTTATCACTTTGCCTTATAATATCGCCTGCTTCATTTTACACAACACAGTACTCTTAAAGGTTTTCTAGTTAACCTCTGTAAGGATTATTTGAAGTGTAGTTGAATTCAAACAGTTTAGCAATAACTGCATACACTGTACATATATTATTACCTACTACCATGTACAGCCAAAACACAGTACCCTGTCTGCTTCTTGCTATCCTTTGCACAAAATAATAAATGTGTGGTTCAAAATTAATAAATAAATAAATATATATATATATATATATATATATATATATATATATATATATATATACACACATATATAATAAGTGTTACACTGGTGGTCTGGTTTGTGATGTATGAAATAACTTGTATTGAAGGTTAGGGAATGCGTTTTTTAAGCAAGTGATAAATCCATGAATTCTCAGTCCTACAGCACAAAATATTACAAACAGCACATAAACCAGATTACATAAATTCCATTTATCAAGTCGTCATGTTTAGACTTCATCAGTTTCTCCCACTGAGTTCATTGGAATATGTTAAATGCTTTAGTAAGATGGGTGTCAGGCAGTGCCGTGTTTGTAAGATGTTGTGAATGAAGTACCTTAATGGTATTTCTTCTAGGTCTAAAGAAATTATTATTATTATTATTATTATTATTATTATTATTATTATTATTATTACTATGATTTTGCTTTGTAATATCAGTTAATTTCTGATGTGCTTTAGTAGAGCAGTAAGGTTTATGTTGGGCTTTGTTAGAGTTGTAGTTTATTTGTATTTTAAGTTAATTTATTGTATTTATTTTGCATAACTAGAATCATATTAGTATTGTAGGCAATGTTTTCAGATTACAAAGATAAGATCAGGGCTTATTTTTGTTATTTTACAAATTGTGTTGCAAAACTATATTTAATTTCTCAGGGTTCATTAAGGTGCATAGCATTGTCTTAAAGGGAGTCTTGTGCATGCATGGGTACATTAAGGAGGATTGCCTTTAAGGATGTGTGTGTGTGTGTGTGCTTGTGTGTGTGTGTGTGTGTGTGTGTGTGTGTGTGTGTGTGTGTGTGTGTGGAAATACAGTCCATGCTTTATTTATTTTTTCTTCTGCAATTTTCCATTAAAATAATTGTAAATCTGGGTCTTTGCTGTTATTTTAAGTGAGGTGGGGTACATGCGCAATGCATGATTTTTTTTCTTTAATTTTAAAAAGTATTTTAATTATGCATGCAATTTAGCAGCATGTCCTGCTTTGAACATTTTGCTGCTGCTGCCTGCCAGCCATTAAAGACTCTGTCAGTCAACTGGCCCCTTAGTAATCTATGAAACAGGTTGAGAACAGGCCAAGTGTAGCCCTCATTCCACTTATGAAGCCATTAGAGAGTGTGGATTTTTTCATTACTATTTTATTAATTTGTGCAGCCCCCACTGCATATAATAAGCAACATACCTGGGGGGGTTGGCATGCAATGGGCTTCAGTGAGGTCATTTTACTCACTCACCTCAATGAGTAATGTAAGCTGTCAGAACAGCATCACCCCATTGAAACCAGTGCTCCTGTGGGGTCTACAGTCTTAACTGGATCAGCCACTGGAATGTTCTCCCTAGGAATGCACTTCCACCTCCCAAAAAGGAGAAATGAAGAAACAAGGCTGCATCAGTCTTCTACTCCTCCAAAACATATCTAGCAGGTATCCAACCATTAATAAAACTTGGGTCACCCCAGTCATAGTCAAGACTTTATCCATCTATGCTAAAATAGCTGCTCAAATTTTAGAAGCTTTTTTGATGTCAAGGGCATAAATACATTTGTGCTGGCATGCAGAAGATTTTGACAGCCTTTTAATTATGCACAAAATATAAATGGTATCTACTCACTCTTCCACATGCGTGCTTTGTTAACTCTTTCTTTATGGTTAACCATTATGATAAATATTTAAATTAGTTGTGTTGATAATCATGTCATCAAAACACACACACACACACACACACACACACACACACACACACACACACACACACACACGCCCACACATGCCCACATGGGCGCTAATGTACAAACTCCATATATTATTGCAAATATGATAAACACTCACAAGCATATATAACCTTATATTTTCATATGACTATGACTTCAAGAAGTGGCAGACTTCATCAGAATAGTGTTACCTCACCTGGAGATGAAGTGTCACTCTACGTATTTACAGATTATGGCTTGGCACTCCTGTATTGTCGTGGCTGCAGTAAGACAGTTAAACATTATGTGAGACTGTGATGGCTTTAAGCACCATGGGTATGGGTAGCAGTCCATAGCTCAGGCAAAATCTGAAAAATATTTGATCCCATATATGGTCCCTTAGTAGCTAAAACATAGGGTGGTTGACATGTGATGGCAACATCAATGTTGATGTCCCTATTGGACAGAGAATTATATATTCATTACAACAATATATGATCATGTTAGTATGCATGCTTCATGGACTGTGTTTATGGATGTTTCCACTATATTCTATGTGTCTACTATAAGCAGTCCTAAGGAAACTTGGATATCCCCAGGTTGTGTCTCCACAGAGTACTACCCTACAGAAAGAGATTCAACTGTTTATTCCTTGCCATCCATCAAGAAAGTTATGTTATGAACTTTTTAAATTGTGCATATTGTGGCACAAGCCATATTTGCATTACACTGCATATCATCTGTATATAGTATTCCCTGCTCTTTCGCATTTTTTGGCAATGTGATCTACTGAACTTCAAGCCACTGGTAAATGTCTACATGCATATCACAGATGTTGTGATTTGCATAAACTGCTTCTGCATCTGGTGCACTTTTTTATTATTTCATTTTCTCACCTCATATATTACCTTTTTCCATTTATTACAATCTCTCAGACATCACGCTTCTTCATGAAAATATATTATATGCAAAATCATAGCAGCTTACTGCTAAAGCTTCAGATGTTAAAACAATATTTATTTTACTTAGAAGTCAGTATTTTAAAAATTCAAGGTATTTGTTATGTGTGGAGAGAAGTACAGAAATTTGTGAAATACCTCATAAAACTTCAGGGAACAGTTTCTATCTTACTTTTGCAATTCGTATCACGTAATATGAGTTGCACTACTAAACCTCAATTGACTAAAACCTGAAGATCTAGAACTGAAAAAAGCTAATAACAAAAAAGGGTGAAAACTCAATTTATGATCATCATTTGTAGGGGATAAGCCCCCTACACTTAGCAGTGTGGGGGGCAAGCATGCATACGCTCCAAATTTATACAAACCAAGTATACGGTTGCACAAACACCAAGAAAGGTGAAATCGCTCAAAACAAATGGATCATTACTGGTGCAGACTTGGAAACTGCACCAGAGTCATTTCCTATAGAAAAGAGTCATTGGTATTCTGTTTTTTGGCACCTGATGCTTGTGGATAGAACTTGATTTGTTCAGAAGCCTGCAAGAGTATAGGCTCCAGACAGCTGCAGTCAGGTTCCTAAACAGCTTTTCACAAATTATTGCTATAATATGATAAACTATTTCAGTAAAATGTCAATAAGAGCAATGGACCAAAAGGAGGCTAAGGGAAATGCATGAATCTTCCAGTTGTACTTGATTCAGTTTACATGAAATAAACATATTACTTTTCTCTCACAAATTATATATACTGGATATTAAAAATACCAGAACATCTTTATGTGTACTGTTTTATGACTTGGTTAGGATCAAGTACACCACACAACACAAACATGCACAGTATGATGTATTTAATAAATATTGAATAAAAATGTAATAAATATTTAAAAGGTACTTATGATCAGGAAGAATCACGTTTGTTTGTTTGTTGTTGCACACTACATTAAGATAGTGCAGTTTTGTATCTTGTATTCTGTATTTTGTACT
This sequence comes from Protopterus annectens, assembly GCF_019279795.1. Classification (NCBI taxonomy): domain Eukaryota; kingdom Metazoa; phylum Chordata; order Ceratodontiformes; family Protopteridae; genus Protopterus; species Protopterus annectens. The sequence continues at coordinate 904,937,842 of NC_056735.1, forward strand.
ATGACTTTAACTAGTGTAACCAATGAATTAATTAATTGCTATTCAAATTAATTATAAATTGGTCCATTGCACGTGATTTTACTATTCTGATGAAGTTTCCTGAAAGGAAACAAAAGCGCTAAATCTACTGTTTTTATTGTGTTTAATAAACCATTATCATATACAGTTGCAGAGTGATTATTATTCTGTGGTTTTGGAACTGACAATGGATTGCCTGTAGGACTGCCTTCATTGGGTTCCTGTTTTCGGAGACATTTTGAGTTACTAGTGTTTTTTTTTTGTCTCTGTCATCCACCATTTGGAATTATTAAAAATGTAACTATCACATTGCTACTGGTAATATATAAATCTTTTTACATTTTTTCACATCATCAGAGAAATGTTGCTTTAAACGCATGCCACATTATATGAGGATACTTCCATTAAGAACTGCTATACCTTCTATAGCACATAAAAGGGATAAAGATTATACATTGCTCTCTCAGTTTTCTCAGAACAAATGCTAACCATCACAGAAGGTTTAACTATTACTTGTAAAGAAACATCATCCAAGTAGTATTCCCTACTACACTACAAGTTCCTTGGTACATGGATGTTCTTATAAACTACACATTAACCCTTCTGGACACTGTGACTATATAAGGCAAGTGTCAGTTCATTATCATTCATTAATCACCTAATCTACTCAAAGTGCTAGGTAGGTAAACATGGTATCAGGTCCAACACAATGCAGTGCACATGTTCTTTCAGTACAAGTGCAAATATTGAGAAGCTGAGTTTGCCTAGCCCTTGCAAGTGTGAATTTTTGGAAGTACTGCAGGAATGATTATGTATTTCACACTACTGCCACTCTGATGTACACTTACTGAGAGTGTGTCAGGGATAATAAGCTTATGTAATCACACTGATTAACTTAAGAGATAATCTTATAATTCTTTTATGAATAATGAATAAATGGTTACGACCTAAGTCTGCCTCTGAATGAAAAGATGTTTATACTTCGTATCAGGTACTTGAGAGTTAAACATACAAACAGACATTTCTAACTGTAAGTTAGATTGCATTCATTTTATATGTGCATCAAAACAAAATACTGCTCACTGAAAAAGGGAAGGAAATAGTATTGTGAGAGGAATTATTAGCTTAATTGGTGCAAATACCTCATTCGTCTAGACATCTACAGTGAAATTACAAAGGACAAGTGTGAGAAAATGCTCATCTTGCATCTTTAGTCTAAAGTGATACAATGACACAGTTTGAGTATATGTACTCTACTTTATCTTCCTCATAATATGTTTGTGCATGTGGCAAATAGTGTAAATCATCTCAAATGTATCAGGTTAATGCCATGATTTCACGGATCAAATCTAGGAAGGTTGCTTTTTGTGCGAAAATGGTGATCTTTAGTCTACATATTTTCATGGTATAAGACAGTAAAGTTGAGAAAACATCACACAGATATAGCTTAACATCATTTGATTTATTTATTTTGGTTCATATTTGCATGCCACTTGATACTGCATACCAGGGACAGTCAGTAGTCAACAGCAGTGAATGACAATGGACTTCCTAAAACAAAACCTCAAAAATTTAATTTGGAATCCAGCTGGTAGCACAAACAATATTGGTGCCATTTCACCTTGGACAGCACTCTGGACAGAACTAAGTGAGGAAAATATACCTATTATGTACTTTTCTCTGTGGCTCAAAGTGTTAATGCAATAAGCTCCAAATAACACCAATGATAGTGCAAGGGTTTGATTTAAATGTTTGCTTTTTATATTTTTTGAAGTTACTACTCTCAGTTACAGAGATGTTATTATGTTGGAACCTAAAATACTTTTATTAGTAACAACACATGTTGATAAGCAAAAGCTAGTAAAAACTAAGCAGATCCAGAAAACCAGTGTAAAATACACAATATAACCAGAAAACACTGGAAGTGCACTAAAAGGATAACAACCAGAATTCTTTAGTGTTAGAAAATGTTTAATAGTCGCTATTCATCTGAAGACTTCATCAAAAAATGACCAAACCATAAAAACACAATAATTATATACAGTGGTGAAGATAAAACCATCCAATCACATTAACAAACAATAAACTTAAGCAATTAAATCATTAAGTCAGTCAGATAACCAATGTTTTAATAAAAGCATGTGAATATAAGAACCCACTTAACTTAACCTTATATTAAATAGTTAGTTTTCTATCAGCTAAACAACATTTTATATTTATACTATCATTTAAACCAGGTGGATGGTGAGCAGCTAGCCTAATTTGCCCCTCGGTTTCTCACTTTCCCACCTGATGTTTAAAATTATGACCTCACATATCTTTGTTCACTAAATTTAAAATAATAAAGGTAAACTTCTTATAGGTGGAACATATAACTGAATGTCTATACAAAGCATTTTTATCATCCTTGATCTTTATAGCATAAATGTGTTCTTCAACTCTCTTGCCCAGGCTTCTGGTGGTTATACCTTTGTAGAAGGCTGGGCATTCAGAACACATAGCAATATACACTACTCCAGTTGTATTATAATTAAATCTACCTAGGACTCTGATATTATAAGCCATGTAGTAAGTGCTATATATGGCCCTTCGTGGATGTACCTACAGATGTTACAGCTGTTACATTTAAAAGTTCCAACACTCTTGGAAGTGTGAGGTGGTGAAATTTTAGTACTATCATGTTCTAATAGTTGTTCAATGTTACCATGTTTCTTGTAAACAAAATAGGGAGTGTCATGCAGTACATTGCCATAGTACTGGGTGACACTCCTTATAGTGCCTGTAGTATGCCATAGTCATCTTACTGTTAGCATAATTTATGGAATATCGGAGAGATTAGTGTATTTTATGATACAATTGTGCCTTCACTAAATATCTTGATGTGGCAAAGGTTACCATAGATATGTGTCAATTTGTATATATTTTAAAAGATTATTCTGACATAGCATTGGTGTTATAATAAATGTTTTCTCTCCCCCAACCTTTCTTGGTTCTTTATGTATTTTGCAGTCATCACAAATATTTATTTATTTACTTGCTTATTTATTTATTTTTGCTTTGGAACCCTGCTGCTGCAAAACAAATGACAGTCAGCACAAAGAGCTATACCAACAACTGAGGATTAGCCCCGATAAGTGGTTGTGGTGACACTACCACAGGTAGCACAGATACCCAATACATCTGGGTCTCAACCTGTAAGCATTGCATTACAACTCCTGCTGTACCAGCTCCAACTGTATCAGGTAATGCTGCCCCAGGTGCTGCTGTAGTGGTACCATCTAGGAGTAGTACTAGGGATAATAGCAATTTTGTCATCAATCAAGGGCTGACAGGACTGTTGGAGGACATCATGGAGAGAGGCCTCATTACCCAAATGATCAGAGAAAGAAAAAGTCCCACATAGAATTGCAATGTCAATGTTATGTCCATCTCTGAGACCTGCAATAGGAGACAGTGATGACAGCTTTGAGGGCAAGGACTATATTCTCACTATTCATATGAGGGACATGGATGTGTCTCCAATATCCACTCCTTATCCACAATCAAGGTGACCCCAATATTTTGAGTTCATCACCATCCCTGTCTCCCTTGTATGTCCTATATTTGTACACCTGCTACCTCACCTATCTGACGTATCTTGCTCTCTTATTCCTAAACACCTTCACCAACAAAATAAAAATGGTCACCTGCCCCACAAAAAATACACCCCATACATAGCTCTCTATTTCACCTATGTGTCTGCTTGACACAATTAATTTTGACAATGTGTCCAGTCGGACTCTCCCAGTCAACAAATGTAAATAAATAAATAATAAATAATAAATACAACTATACATTTATCTTGTGAAGAATTGGATGGCTATGCTTCTCTCCCACCACCATCCTGCACATTCCCTTATTCTTCTCCCTGTGTTATGCCCTCTACTTGCCCCCATTTTCAGCACTGTCTTATCCACTCCTTTTTCACATCTGGTCAAAAAGTGAATCACATACAATCTATATGGCCAAAAATGGCCCAATAAAATAGGCTTCAGTTTTTATCCACAGCATTTGCATGGCACTTGTCATCACATATCAATGCTGGGTGACAGTTACTGAGTTTTTGCCTTACTGCTATAGTACAGTTAAATCTACACAAATGTGATTAACTGCACTGCACTCTAGAAAAACAGGCTGCTAGCACTATTGTGATACAGTTACTCTTACACCCTTATTAGGCTGCTAGATGTTAGGTATACATTATGGAATGTTACAATTGTAATTGCTTTAATGAAGCCTGATGCTTACATTCTCCCTTTCTTCAATTTGTTGTCACTCTCTCTCTTCAAGTTTGTGATTTTAACTTAAGTATGAGTTCCTATTTACCATGCTGAGATAATGCTCATGTCTGTAGACAGCTTTTTACATAGTGTCAAGGGTTTGACTCCAGAAGTATGCTAAAATTATGTAATGCTTTTCCACATTAGTACTGTGTGTGTAACTGTGGACTACATATGTTATTAATGCACCATTATCCTGCTTATGTCTTCATCAAGTTGCTATTCTCCAATCCCTCTTAGCTTCACATTGGGCAAACTTTATTATACAGAGCTATACCTCTCGTGTCCAGATTTTCAAAGGATGTCCAGATTTTTGCTCTTATTTTTAGTCTGTCCCTCTCAAAATTGGTGATTTTTCTGCCAAATCATTGAAGACTGAAGTCACTACATAATGCCATGCATTTGATTTTCTGACTTTTTATATCCTTCGTAAAGTGCATGATAACACAAAACATATTATTTTAGCAACTTTTTAAGTTTATAAGAGCATCATTTCAAATTTGCCCCTGATTTTGTGTCTTTCTCTCCCCGTTATTTTTGGCAGATTTTTTGTGCTTAGAGGTTGAGTGCTATGTACAAAGCATATCAGAATTATAATGACAAACCTAAGAGTAACATACCACAAAGATGGTCAGAAATGGCCCACAAACAAAACTCTACATTTTTGTTACTGTCTCCCAGTGTTTCCCTCTTCTGATCCTTCTCTGTCATCACTCTTTGTTCTCAGCATTAGTACAATACCTGGAACCATGTAACAAGTGTAACCTTAGTGAATGGCAGGCCGTACATGACTTATGGCAAAAACCTGTGAGGTTTTGTCTTAGCCATATTACTCTGCTGCCTCTCAAGATACTGTGTTTAGTCCCACTGTGCTATGAAAAGCAAGACTGAAAGCACTGTGAGAAGAAAGTTATTATCAGATGATGAACAGGCTGCAGGGATTACTGCCGACCATATAGGATGCTTCATTTCTCATTACTGTTATGCATTATGCTGCACATATACTCCCTTGCTTCATACAGTTGGCTTTGTCCTTTCACATGTGTGTGTTTTAGCACATTACATTTTCCTTCCTTTGTGGTGTGATCAGCTACTGATTACATTGTAGACTGTTAATACAGATTTGCAGGTGCTTAAATCAAACGTCAGGTCTACAGTTTTGAAGGTTAGCATTTGTGGGTACATTTTGCCTTGTTAACTTATGGAGACTTCTATTAATCCATCAGCAGTACCCTGCTTGGCTCTTTATGTGTTTCATGATCATCACAAACCTCCTCATAACTTGCAAGTTATAACTATAAGACAAGGAGTTAGATTGTGACAATATACAACATTATACAGAAAATTTAAATTTTACGTTTCGTGAATTATTTTATTATCTACGTGTGGATGTATGCTATAATTTATTTACTACAGTGGTCAGTAATGTCGTACAAACAAATTCATTTGACTAAGGGACGCATCTGTTCAGAAAGGCCTCAGATTCATATCTGTCTGCATGTCTGTAATTTTTATTTGTGCAAAGCTTGGCATGCAGTACAGTAGATGACTGATAATTCCCTGTCTAAGTGTATCATCTATAAAAATAATTATGCATCTGCTAATACCTTGCCATCATGGCTTTTATTCATTGTGTATGTTTTAATGGCTCATTTTACCCAGTATATGATAACTTTAATGTGACTATGTCTGAACATCACAGTATCTCAATAACGTTTGAACAGCATATTATACATGCAAAATAGTTACAGTGGTGATGGACATTTGCAAACATAGTTGCTGAATGTTAAGTAGTGTCCTTTCATATGTTGGATATGTTATATGTTTTTATAGACATTTAACATTGTACATACAGTATTAAATATTCACATTGACACACCATCTAATGAAAAATTGCATGCAATGATTATGAGATGAACAGTCAAGAATATTTGCTTCTAAGTCCACAGTTTGACAACTGTGGTTATCATCCCTTAGTGACATAGTCAATACACTATAGTGTTAAACATTTATAAATCACTCATAGCACACCAATACATATAAATTGAAATTATTACTTTTCATTGTCTCATTGCTATGATGTCATTCCTTTTCGCACAGAAGTGTGTTTCACAACATATACTCTACAACATGATGATGTCAGCCTTTCAAATGTGCACTATTCCACATTAGTAGTCAGACATCTCCTTAGGCATCTGTGGTTGATACAATGTGTTCTAGCTTCCGTAACTAAATGGGTAGGTGGTTAAAATGCAACAGGGAATACGTTATGTGTGTGCATTTCTAGTGCTTGTTAGAAATGTTTTCACCCACAGATGTGATGTGTACAGTTCCACTCAGGAGAACCATTTACACTGGGAGAGGGCTCCTCCATAATTGTTTTCTGTTTTAACCCTATCATTTCCTCTGCAACACACCTCTGATGTTATTTCAAATGTGCACTGTCTCAGACATGCAATCAGACATTTCCTGTGGCACTTATAGTTGATACAATGTACCATAGAGTGTGCACTTATATAGGTAGGTGTTTGAATACAGCAATGACTGAATACCATATGAATACTTTGAGTGTGTGTGTGTGTGTGTGTGTGTGTGTGTGTGTGTGTGTGTGTGTGTGTGTGTGTGTGTGTGTGTGTGTGTGTGAGTGTGTGTCTGCCTGTAGTACGAGGTAGGAATGTCTTTACACACATACACAAATCCAATGTGGATAATTCTACTCAGGAGAAGCTATTAAGTTGGGAGAGAGCTTACCCATCACTTTCTTATAGTTTTAGCCAAGACATGTTCTCTGCAACACACTGATGAGATGATCTTTCAAATGTCCTCTATCTAACTGCTGTGGTCAGAGTTCTCCCATGGCAACTTGCAGTTGCTACTGTGTACTCCAGCTTGTATAAATCGATAGCTAGGTGGCTCAAATACAACAGTGAGTAAATGTGTGTGCCTCTACTGTTAGGTTGAGATGGCTTCAGCAACAGATCTAATTTTTACACTTTCACACTGGGAGAGGGTACCCCAGCAATTTATTCCAGGTTTAGCCAAGACATGTTTTCCGCAACTCACTGATGATGTCATTCTTTCAAATGTGCACTATCTCACTCTTGTAATCAGATGTCTTCTGTGGTGCTTGCAGCTGATATAATCTTCTCTAGCTTATATAACTCGATAAGCAGGTGGTTTGAATCCACCAGTGACTCAGCTGGAGCAGTGTGTGTGTGTCTGTGTGTGTGTGTGTGTGTGTGTGTGTGTGTGTGTGTGTGTGTGTGTGTGTGTGTGTGTGTGTGTGTGTGTGTGTGTGTGTGTGTGTGTGTGTTTCTGTGTGTAAATCTAAATAAGAAGACTTAGATGGGGAGAGGGTTCTCCCACCACTTTCAATCACTTTTATTACACACAACCCCTTTGCAACACACTGATGATGTCATCATTTCAAATGTGTCCCCATGGTGCTTGCAGTTTATACAGCGTTTTTTAGCTCATGTAGGTAGGTAGGTGCTTCAAATCAAGAAATAAGTAACCCTTTTGTTTGTCTCTCTGTAGTGCTAGGTAGGAATAGCTTCCCACAAAGATGTGATTTGTACAGTTTCACTCTGGAGAATCATTTATAGTGGGAGAGGTCTCCCTCTTTTCAAGCATCAATGTATTAAATAGTTAATTATTTAAATTCCTTGGCTGACTGCCACAATTTCATTCATACTCTGTGCAATAGGTCTATAATATTCTATGCATACTATTTCATGTACTTTCCGTGGCATCTGTTACCTCACCTGTACAAGTTAACTTAAACAACCATATAAAGGTCATTCAATGAATTACACTGTAGGTGTGTTCCTGTCATCTATTTTTGTCAATATTTATCTTTTATATTCCATATAATGTGACTGCTTGCACATGATTAATAGTATTATGACTCATAATTAATCATAAGTAATGGTGTCTGTACAGAAGTCTCTTGTTATAAGAATACAATTTTTTTCTTTAAACTCCTCCTGCCTTTTATTTATGCTGTTGAAATTGTCCTTGCTTTGTATTGTGCCGACTGCGTGTACTCGTTTACTGTTGTAAATATTTTCTGCTAGAGCCCCTTTGCACCTCATTGTGGCCACTAACAACTGTTTAGGCTATGAACAGGTGGTGCTTAACGTGTGGGCTTTCTGGGTTGCTTGCATATTCAATGAGCACTGCTGTTCATTGTACTAACACAAACAAACTGTGTAGGCTTAGCGCAAAGTGTATATGCATGCTAATGAATTCCCTGGTACATCAATAAACTCTACAAGAAGAATGGATAGCTCTTGGCCATCACAAAAAGAAAATCACTTTATCATTATTAAACAGATTTAAAACAGATAAGTAAGGCCATCAAACTTGCCATTAGGAAATGAAAGGCTGAATATGAAGATATAATTGCAGCTAATTCAAAAGGCAACCATAAGTCCTTCTTCACCTATATTAGGACGCTTAAAGTAACCAATAATTCTATACTTAACTTATCTGTTATGTTTCATCCTGCTCTAACCCAAAATCATTGCTAATATTCATACAAAAAATATTATCTGCCAATTTCTCCCCACCTTACCTGCTCACCCCTCCATTCCTCCTCACACTTCCTTTCCCAAAAATCACTTTGGAGCAAGTCCTTTTGTCAGTTTCCAAAACTAAAATTACCACTTTCATGGGTACTGACAATATCCATGAATGTCTATTGAAGGCTGTTAGAACCCCTCCATTAGCTCTTTGGCATTATTGTCTCCATTTGTTACATTCCCAAGTTGTGGAGAACACCTAGCAGCCTTGAATAAATGTGGTCCCCCTAATGACCCTGAGAATTTCAGGCCTATTTATTAGTCTTACTACAAAGCAAAACTTTGGATCTCAGTGCCAAAACTAAAAACTCTATTAACTTTATTAAAATACAAATGCAGCAGGAAAGCTTATTGGAAACCTCTTTCATCAGTACATATAACCACAATTTGAAAAAAGGAGCTTTATACACAGCACATGATTTCAACATCCAATAAAAAACTCTTCCTATTATTCAAGCAAATATTTTAAAGACCCAGGACTATATAAATATACATGCATTTAGAAAGCATCATATCTAGTATACGAGAAACTTTTAAAAGTTATTTTTAAAAGATCTTTTTTTAAAAACTCTAAATAATGTTCCACATCATCTCCAAGAAGTCATTTCAATTTCATCTGTCAACATTTTAATACAGGTTTTAAACTGACAGAAGCAGTTAAACCAGGTGCATGATCAGCTGGCAATCTTAGAATCCACCGATATTTAGCTAATTCCATGACATTCAAAATATCACCCCTCTTAAATTAACAAAAATTCTTTGCATCACACTAAATTTAAAAATATGATGCAAATCTTTTAAAAGTTGGACATGTTGTCTATACTGCTTCTGTAGACCTTACTAAGGCCTATGATACCATTCCCTATTATAAGATTATTGGAAAACTCTCCCAAGTCAACATTAACCTGTACATAGCTTACTAGATAGGTAATTGAAATCTGGCAGAACCCATACTGATAAGGTCTGGGCTGTTTGCACTAGATAGAAGAATTTCACCAGTGGCATGCCAAAGGGCTATGTCCTGGGCCTCCTTTTCTTTGGAGTATGTGTCAATTACATGAAGGCTGATGCTAAAAGACTGTGGCTAACCAAATTTGCTGATCATTACAAACTGCAGACAGTTTAGCAATTCCCATTCTGATAATCAAATTATGCAACAGCGTCTAGAAAAAAATAGTTTAGTGTATTAATCATGCATTAATCCTCGGTGAAAGTAATTTTGCTAAATCTAACATAACTACTGCTTACCATATACATAACACTACACCTAAATCTGACACCGTCATTAGACATGTGGACACCTATGTTGATAATAGAGTCTCTTTTGACTATCACATCTCTTTGGTTTTTAGAAAATCCTTCTACATTTCACAACAAATAGTTCATAGTACCTTCTCAAGGTCCAGAAAAGTAATAGTCCTGCTTTATTCATTCCCTATTAGGCTCATCATTGAATATAATTCAATTTCCAACATGTAGCCCACTAATAATGTAGATCAGCTCAAGAGACCTCAATGTTTTCTCTCTGCTAAAATATCTAATTTCAGAAACCTTATCTTTTCTGATAGAGTAAAAACCCTGTCCTTCCATTCAATGTCATAAAGACTGAGGTGTGATCTGTGCTTAGCCTTCCATACTAAGAATACACTTTTTGAACTCCTTCAAATAGTGGCATCACTCATAATGCAAACACCCACTCTAAAGACTTAAACCTATTATGCACATCAACAACACCAGTTAAATAAATAATCAAAACACGTCTCCCATTTCTGGAACAGGCTGCTCTTAAATATCAAACAGGGAAAATCATTTTCAACATTTAACTCCACGCGTTCTAGAATTAAGACAATACTTCTGTGTCAGCAAAAGTAATGCTTTCATCATATGAAGTTTTTGAACAAAAAAATACTGAAAATTCAGATGGCATGGCTTGCACAAAAATTCAACCTCTCTACTTGACGTACAAATTAAACTTCAGCTTCAGCATATATTAAATATTTATGTGTGTGTGTGTGTGTGTGTGAGTGTGTGCATGCGTGTGTGTGTGTGTGTGTGTGTGTGTGTGTGTGTGTGTGTGTGTGTATGTGTGTGTATTCATATATATATATATATATATATATATATATATATATATATATATATATATATATATATGTATATATATATATATATATATATATATATATATATATATATATATATATATATATGTGTGTGTGTGTGTGTGTGTGTGTGTGTGTATATATTATATCTTCGTTTTGTCAAACTTTTTTATTGAATGAAGTAAAAGCTAGCTTGTGTTCATAGGTTCATAGGTAGGTAGGTACTAGGCTATCGGCCCTGGGGCCTATACAAGCCCAGCCAAAAAGTTACCCTGGCTTTTGCCACCCAAGAAAATTATTTTCCTGTGCCACTGTCGAGCAGAGCCACAGAAGTGATCCCCAGGGTGAATTTCCTATTTCCCATCCAATCATCAAGATTTTTCTTGAAGAGTGCTAATGAGGAGCTTTGTTTGATATAGATAGGTAGTTTATTCCAGAGTATGGGAAGTCTCTGGGACAGGAATCTATCCCTCTGGCATGTTCTGTTTATTGTGGTGACAAAGTTTAGGTCCCTAGAGCGTATAGCTCGGAGGGATTGGGATTTCTTTAAGTGGAGCATGTCCTACAGCTCTGGGTTTGACATAGCTTTGTATGTTAGGCAGAGATCACCTCTGAGTAGGCGATATGCGACGGAGTAAAGCTGGAGTTTTTTTAGACAGTCTGCGTAGGGCATCTGTTTGAGGCCAGTAATCCTCTTTGTGAGGTATTTCTGCGGCCTTTCCAGTTGTTGTAGATGTCTTGTGAGGTACATACCAAAAGGGGCACTGTACTCTATAATGGGTCTAATAAGTGATGAGCAGAGGGGAACAATGACCTCTTTTTTTCTGGATGAGAAACCTTTTGTGATGAGGTGTGCCACATAGAAGAATTTTCTGACTACTGTGGTGATGTGATTATCAAAGGAGAGACTACTGTCCACCTGTGTCCCAAGGTCTCTTATCACACTTTTGGTGTTGAGTATACTACCGCCTATGTTGTAGTTCATGGGTACAGAGTTTTTACCAAAGGGGATGACAATGCACTTTTTGGCACTGAGCTTGAGGCCATGGCTTTGACACCAGGCATCTGTCTCAGTGAGGCCTTTTTGTAGGATGTCCACATCATTAGGAGTTTTGATTATGGCTCCTAGTTTGCAGTCATCTGTGAACTTTGTTAGCTAAAGACCTTCTGTGTTAGCCTCTACTTCAGAGAAGTAGATACCAAACAGGAAAGGACCCAGGACTGAACCCTGTGGTACTCCACTTGTCACTGGTCTGAAGTCGGATTTGGAGTCTGCTACTTTCACAGTGTGGGTTCTGTCAGTGAGCCAGTTGGCAACCCATCTTGTGGCATAGTGATTTATACCTAGTTTAGTGAATTTATCTATAATTCCAGAGTGGGGGGGATGGTGTCAAAAGCCTTGGCAAGATCTAGATAGGCTGTGTGAACCACCTTACCCTTGTCTACGGCTTTGGTGACTGCTTCAAAGAAGTCTATCTGGTTTAGGAGACATGATCTGCCTTTTACAAACCTGAACTGGGTGGGGTCCAGAGTTTGGAGATTACCAATGTGTTTGTTTATAAGTTCCATGATGATACGTTCCATGACCTTGCAGACCAGGCTCGTCAGGCTAATGGGGCGGTAGTTCCTGGGGTCCATGGTGGCTCCCACCTTGTGCAGTGGAATAACCGTCGCTGTGCGCCAATCAGCAAGCACAAAGCCTGAGGTGAGGCTATGATTGAACATGATACTTAGGTGGGATGCCAGTTCGTTCTGTAGTTCGTGTAGAATGCAGCCTGGGATGTTGTCTGGGCCCATGGATGCTGTGTTCTTGGCTTTGGAGATTGTGCTTTTTACCTGTGCAGCTGTGATTACAGGAACTTTGCATTATTTCGGTATAGAAATGGGGTCTTTAGAGGGTGAGAGGGGGGTAAAGTTAGCACTCAATCTATCTGTCAGGATGTTGGCAATATCAGTTGGGTCTGTATATTTAGTGCCATTGTGCTGTAACTCAGAGCAGATCTGAGTGTTGCCATTGAGATTCTTGACATAGCTAGAGAATGCTTTGTGGTTGTCTTTAGAATCAGTGGCGATTTTGTTTTCATAACTAGCTTTGGAGGATTTTATCAGAGATCACAGCTTCTTACTGAGGCTGACCAGGGAGCTCCTCCACTTATGGGATTTTACAACAGTTTCTTCCTTCTGTTGTACAGTTTGTTTATGGCAGGGGGCCACCGGATTGGTTTCCTCTTTTTTGGAGGATAGCATCTTGGTTCTGTTTGGGATAGCATGATCCATGCACTCGTATAAGTGCTTATAAAGTGCAATTGTGTAGAATTCAGTAGTCATAACTGTATTGTCCATCTGCATGGGTGTCATGAAGTTCACCACTTCTGTGTTAAGAAGCATGAAGCTGGCTTTGGAGAAATGTTTTACCATGGTTTCCTTAATGGGGGGTGGGGGCAGGATGTGGCTATCTAGGGTAATTAGCGTATGGTCGGATTAGACCAATGAGGCGTTGACTTCAGGTGTGAAACACCGGTCACTCATGTTAGTAATGACTAGATCTAGGATATTGTTGCCCCTGGTGGGGGTGTGGATAAGTTGATCCAGGGCATTGGAGTTTATGAATTCCAGAAAGCGTTGAGTGAAGGAGTTGGTACATGAGTAGTTTTCCCAGTTAATGGTGGGGTAGTTGAAATTGCCCATTATTAGGGTGTTTGGTTGAACCCTAATATTTTCCAGTACATCAAGAAAAGAGGAGTGGGAATCCTGGGGCATGGTGGGGAATCTGTAGCAAGCTACAATTTGGATTGCAGTTTTGCCCAGAGTTAGTTGCACTTGGATAACCTCGGATGCATTATGCTGAGCAACTAGCCTGGAGGTGTGGATATCCTTAATGAATATGGACACACCTCCGCCTTTGGTGTTCCATTCCAGGTTACATGGCCAAAAAGTGTGGTATGAATTATAGCCTGGTAGTGCAGGGGTGCTCTCTGGAGCCTTGAACCAGGTCTCAGTCACTGCACAGATATCGATGTTCTCCATTTTAAGGAATGCCTCGTGTGAGTGCATTTTGAGATTTAGACTTCCAGCATTGAGTAGCATCACCCTTAGTTTTTACTTGCCTGTCCCTGTTATGGTGGTGAATTTGTCATTTGAACCTTGAATAAAAAAGGCACTATAGGGGTGGCAAGAACCTTAGCCAGTATCCGGAATCCTAGGGGTGTCAGGTGCAGGCCATCTCTGGCAAAGCATTGTGGTCTGTCGACCATGTTATCCCAGGCAGACAGATACTGGGTCCCTTTATAATGACACCAGAAGGTTAGCCAATTGTTGAAGTCAGTCATTTTGCCCTTGTCCTTATTTGACTGAAAAGCAGCTCATTGCACATGCCTGATTTTATTTCTGTGTGAAACTGCATCTCAATGAGAATAATCTGTACAGTACTGCAACCTTGGAGTTGATATATATAATTAGAGGAGGGTGTGGGGAGTGCTGAGGACCTTGCCTCCCATCCCTGCAAAAATAAGAGAAGCTTGGGTTGCTTTTCAAGTGCTTGTGCTTGATGCTTTGTAGGTTGATGTGTTGCTTTTTTGATGAAGCTACATACTTCTTCTTTCTCTATATATAAATATATACAAATATTATACATTATATATTATATAGTATAGTATAGATAGCTAGGTAGATATGTGTATGTATATATTTATATATTTATATATATATATATATATATATATATATATATATATATATATATATATATATATATATAAAAGATAAAATCCCAGGTATGGAAGGAGGCAGTCTTCATTCAATAAACAACCATAGCATTGAAGAGTAAACTCCGTAGATAAAAAACAGCAATCTTTATTCAAACAACGTAAGCGCTTTCACAGGAATAAACCTGCTTCTTCGGACGTATTGAAACTAAATGCTTGCAACCACTTAAATACTTAAATAACAAAAACATGTTTTTGTGACCTTACATTCGTTAGGAATGTTTTAGGTCTATTTTGTATACCCTGTAATAAGGTTTTATATTAGGGTTTTGCACAAAATTTTTTAGAATGTTTTCAGTCATGATGTTAGTATTATAAGCCACATTTTGTATGGGTGTATGCTTAATTGCTTTAATAAGTTGATTCTTTGATTGATTTTGTTATTTAAGTATTAAAGTGGTTGCAAGCATTTAGTTTCAATACGTCTGAAGAAGTAGGTTTATTCCTGTGAAAGCGCTTACGTTGTTTGAATAAAGATTGCTATTTTTTATCTACAGAGTTTACTCTTCAATGCTATGGTTGTTTATTGAATGAAGACTGCCTCCTTCCATACCTGGGATTTTATCTTTTCTACGTGTTTAGTGGGATCCAGTGACTTTTGTATATATATATATATATATATATATATATATATATATATATATATATATTGTTATGTATAGTTAGGGATCATGAACAGTATAAGCCATCAGCAAACGTGTAGAGCGAAAAAGCCCTGAGAACTCCCGCAACAACGCAGGTTGGATTAGTGGCTCAGTTGACTGATAATGATGGCAGGAAGGATGCTCAGTGCTATCCAGAGAGGAGGGATGTGTATTGCAGCCTGCTATGCCTGCATCTGCTTCAGATTTAGGGACAGAAAAAGAACCGACCAGTGTAGGGAGGGGCATGCTTTCTGATTGACCAAGCTGGTGGTGATAACTTACTGTCCCACATGAGGAGTGTGCATGCATGGTCATGCTGGAGAATAGGCAGTATTAGCAGGAATGCATGTCACAAGCAGAGCAGAGTTAAGGCAAATAACAAAAATGGTATTATTGGCTGGTTGCCAGTAAGTGCACAACCCTTCTTGTTATATAACTGGATGATATCTAAGGAGAGATCCTCACTACCAAGAGAATGAATGGAATACTATACCATTGGGAAGGCTTGATGGTCAGCAGGCAAAAAGAAGAAAAAGAAACAAGAAAATAGGCAAAATGACAAATCACTTAGACAATTTTTGAAAACAGGATTGCAGTTAAGGAATTAAAAAAGATATTTTCATCTCAAAATAAAATATTGCACAAAGAATATGTACCAGTGCAAAATGTGTGGCATCTAAATATCAACACCATAAATTCCAGAATATGAAACTGCCAAATAATTAAACTCCTATCACTCTTTACCATGGCAAGCTGATGGCTAATATTAATACACACACACACACACACACACACACACACACACATATATATATATATATATATATATATATATATATATATATATGTATATATATATATATATATATATATATATATATATATGGGTCTACTTTAAAACATCTAAAACCCCTAACATCTAATTTCATAACATTGAGACCAGAACATCTAAAACCCAAAATATCTAAAACCCATAACATCGAATTTCATAACATCTAACACTACAAATCACAAGAAAATAACATTCCCTCCACATATAATCACATCAAACTACTAAACACACTTTTTACTACCCCCTGCACCCCCCATGTTCATAGGTTCAAAGGTTGGTACTAGCCTATTGCCTCTAGGGCCTATACAAGCCTAGCCAAACAATTCTGTGGATATTTCTTCCCACAATATTTACTTCCCTGGACCCCTGTCTAGCAGGGTGACTGACGTGATCCCCAGGGTGAATTTCCTATCTCCCATCCAATCATCAAGGTTCCTTTTGAAGAGTGTCAAGGAGGCGCTCTGCTTGACATGTATGGGCAGTCTATTCCAGAGTATGGGGAGTCTCTGGGTCAGGAACCTATCCCTCCAGCATGTTTTGCTCATTGTGATGACAAGGTTTAGATCCCTGGTGTGTGTGGCTCTGAGGGATTGGGATTTCTTTAAGTGGAGCATGTCCAACAGCTCAGGGTTTGACACGGCCTTGTATGTTAAGCAGAGATCGCCTTTGAGTAGACGATATGCCATAGAGCATAGCTGGGGTTTTTTTAGATGGTCAGCATAGGGCATCTGCTTTAGGCCAGTGATTCTTTTAGTGAGGTATTTCTGTGGCCTTTCCAGCTGTTGCAGATGTCTTGTGAGGTACATACCAAACGGGATGTTCTGCTCTATAACGGGTCAAATGAGGGATGAGTACAGTGGGACGATGACCTCCTTTTTTCTAGATGAAAAGCCCTTAGTGATGAGGTGTGCCACATAGAAGGATTCCCTGACTGTTGTGGTGATGTGGTTATTGAAAGTGAGACCACTGTCCAACTGTGTCCCTAAGTCTCTCATCACACTTTCGGTGTTTAGTGTACTGCCATCTATGTGGTAATTCATTGGTACATGTTTTTTCCAAAGGGGATAACTATACATTTCTTGGCATTAAACTTGATTCCATGGCTCTGGCACCAAGCATCTGTTTCTGTAAGGCCCTTTTGTAGGATATCCACATCATTTGGGGATTCAATAATGGTTCCCAGTTTGCAGTCATCTGCAAACTTTGTTAGCTAGAGTCCCTTAGTGTTGGCCTGTACTTCAGAGAAGTAGATGTCAAACAAGAGCAGTCCCAGGACTGAACCCAGAGGTACTCCACTTGTCACTTGTCTGGAGCTGGATTTGGAGTCGGTGACTTTTACATTCTGGGTTCTGTCAATAAGCGAGTTGGCAACCCATTGAGTGATGTAGGGATTTATGCCCATCTTAGTAAGTTCATCTATGATTCCAGAGTGTGGGATGGAGCCGAAGGCCTTGGCGAGGTCCAGATAGGCTGTGTGGACTGCCTTACCCTCATACACAGCTCTGGAGACTGATTCAAAGAAGTCGATCAGGTTCAGGAGACAAGATTGACCCTTCAAAATCCCAAACTGAGTGGTGTCTAGTGTTTGAAGGTTGCCAATGTCTTTGTTTATAAGTTCCATGATAATGCATTCCATGCCCTTGCAGATCAGGCTCGTCAGACTGATGGGAGAGTAGTTCCCGGGATCCAAGGTGGATTCCTCCCTTGTGGAGTGGGATAACTGCAGCTGTGCGCCACTCAGTGGGCATGAAGCCTGAAGTGAGGCTATGATTAAACATGACAATTAGGTGAAGTGTCAGTTCATTTTGTAGTTCATTTAGTACACAGCACGGGATGTCATCTGGTCCCATGGATGCTGTATTCTTAGCTTTGGAGAGTGTGGCAATCTTTTGGTATTGAGATGGGCCCTTTAGGGGGTGAGAGGGGGGTGAAATTGGCACTAAATTGATCTACCAGGGTACTGGCAATATCCTTGGGATCAGTATATTTAATGCCATTCTGTTATAGCTCAGAGCAGATCTGAGCATTGCCATTTAGATTCTTGACATAACTATAG